>NC_136637.1:15902225-16091943 GCF_949748355.1 Melanostigma gelatinosum | reverse complement strand
CTTTTTCCTTCATTAAAACACACTCTCTGTCTGTGTGCATGTGTAGGGTAACTCAGGTCTGGGGTTCAGCATCGCAGGAGGGACTGATAACCCTCATATCGGAGAAGACCCCTCTATCTTCATCACCAAGATCATACCTGGAGGGGCCGCCGCCCAGAATGGACGACTCAGGTACACAAACCCACACCCTTATCTCATTGTTATTCTAACCTGAACCAGAACCTAAGAATTCAAATGTTAACCTTGTTGAGACCCGCTTTTTGTCACCAGATAGGAGGCAGTGACTGTGTGAAAGGATTTAGTGTTCACGATGCAAGTACAGCGTTACTGATCACAGCTGATTTGTGTTGCCTGTAACAACAGTTGTAAACTAAATCCTTCATATAAATTAGCAAAATCAGTGCAAATTGGATGGGCATCAAGTCGTTATTAAAGGTGCAACCCTGAAAGCCACGTTCAAAATACAGCAAAAACGTTGAAGCGTGTAGTTTTTCTGACGTGCCCCTGAGCAAGGCATTTTTACCAGCACCTGAGAGCTCCTATTTCACAAAGAAGTAAAATCATAAAAAAAATGTTGGTTCCTTTGTAACAGATAAATGTCTCCCAATCAGACTTCCAATTTCAGAGTGAAAGTCTAACATTTGAGTCCAGGAAGTGATGTGCATCATTTGTCGTCACTATGAACTCCTCATGCGACTTCCTTCCTGTATGTGACTTTGCCGTGCAGGGTGAATGACTGTATAGTGCGGGTAAATGAGACGGACGTCAGGGACGTGACCCACAGCGGGGCCGTGGAGGCACTGAAGGAGGCCGGAGGTCTGGTCCGACTATGCATACGACGGAGGAAGAGCCTCACCGAGAGAATATTGGATATCAAGCTGGTCAAAGGGCCCAAAGGTGAGAAAGTACTACACATTGTAATGAGAACATACGGTGGGGTCTGAATGTCGTAAAACAGACAGTTTGGATTTGACACACTTTGTTGTGTCTAAAAGTCTCCGAGAGAGAGAGAGAGAGAGAGAGAGAGAGAGAGAGAGAGAGAGAGAGAGAGAGAATGTTTGTCTGTGAGTTGATCAACATCACTAATTGGCGCAATCTTCATGGAGATAAAACAGGGAAACACCTCTCAAACAAATCATTAAAACTCCCATAACCGTAGCTCCTATTGCTCCGATATTAATAATTGAGAGGAAGGATGACTTGAGAAACAGATCCTGTAAAAATTGTGTCTGTAGTGTAAAAAATGTGGCTTAACTGGCGATCTAGAAATGGGGTACCGTGTTCTGTGGAAGATGTTTTTGAAGCAAAATTTAACATTGGTCTCTCTAAATGTGGAAATCTGTGGGATTCCCAGAGGTTATAGACAAAAGTATGACCCGTTGATGTTTTCTCTCAGGTTTAGGATTCAGTATAGCAGGTGGACTTGGAAACCAACATGTCCCGGGCGACAACGGTATCTACGTGACTAAGGTCATCGAGGGAGGGGCTGCACACAAAGACGGACGGCTGCAGATAGGGGACAAACTTATGGCTGTAAGAAACACCTTTTTACTCGAAGCAAAGTCTTATAGATTCACACATTGCGCAATTTACTTCTTTAAAAATGTAAATCAAATGCAATACAGAAGAAGTTTGCATGAAAAACTTTCAGATTAGAATATGAATGCAGGTTAATTAGCCCCATTTAGGCAATGAACATCACTAATAGCACCAAATTCTACATGCCATGAATTGCTTTTACTGAACTCACGTGTCATAAATATCCTTTGGTAATGGCAAACATTAAATATTTTCCCCTAATGAAACCAGACATGTAATTACTCCACAGCAACATTGCAAAATGTCGGATGACTTGTCCTTGTTTATAATTCAAATAGAGAATTTAACAAAAACAAGGCGCTTGCTCCCGTTTATTAAATCGTTACATATTACCAGTACTGGACGTGTATTCTAAAACTACATTAGGTTTAATAGTAAAAGACAGTGGAGAAGAGTATGATTGTATCAGATTGTTACACTTGTGCTCTACTTCCGAGCCTGTTAAAAGGTGATTTAATACAGCTGCAGACCCATTCATTCAACCTAATTAAAGCCTGTTCTCCATTAGGTTAATGTATCACAATCTGATTCAGGAGACATGTGCAGTCCATGGATATCATCCACACTGTATGATTCTTTTGCTGTCTGGACATGAAGTTGTCTAGGTGTTGTGTGTGTGTTAATGCATGTCTGTACATCACGCGTCTTCAGGTGAACGCCTCTTGTTTGGAGGAGGTGACTCATGAAGATGCAGTGGCTGCCCTGAAGTCCACTCCTGACGTTGTTTACCTCCGCGTGGCCAAACACACCTCTGTTTTTATCAATGACAACTTCCCTCCGCCCGACGTCACTAATTGTAAGTCCACACACACACACACACACACACACACACACACACACACACACACACACACACACACACACACACCTCTCAGTACAATACTCACCCATAATGCAGTGATTTATTTCATAACATGGGTTTGAGGGATCCTGCATCTCCCAGACTGCAAAGACTTTTATTCACAACGTCAGAAACAACTTGCAGTGAAACGATGCTCTGGTGATTGTAGCACACATCATTGCATCTAAGAGGCAATTTAGGGCCAGATGGTGTCGAACTATAAAGAACAGCGAGGAACAAAAGCTGTTGGTGGAGATTTTCTTCTTTGGATGGGGTTTAAAAAAGAGCACACATTTAGACTTTTCTGCAGAGACTCTTGCTGGCAATGTGACAGCACAGTGAGCTTGAATTGCTAGACCACCATCATCAGAAGCAACCAGTCAAGGCAGCACGTTCAGCAGCTGATCCATGAGTTCAACTGTGAAATACAGAAGTGCTAGAGGAAGAAGCAAGACAATGGGATAGTTGAGGTAAAAGTAAAAGGGGACAAAGAGTGAATTAATCATTTGCTTTGCTTTTAAATGAAAAAGACCCCAACGTGGCTGAGGAGCAGCTCAAAAATGGCGTCAGTATACGAGTGAACATTTTCTAACCGTGGTACTTGTCATGATAGCGTTTACTATCCTCAGTGAACAGGTTATATAGATATCGATTTTTACTTTAGAGCTGAATATCACAAGAGGACTGTAGCCCTAAAGATGTATTACTGCACACACACATTGAACACAAGATTTCGTGCACAGTCAGCCTCTAAAGAGACACCAATGGGATGATGTTTTATGTATGACCGTATGGTAAAATAAGAAAAGAAATGTCTGTGTGGTCCTCCAGCGTACTCCCCACATCAAGACAACCACATAAGCCCCTACATGAGCGGCAGCCAGTCTGTAAGCCCCGCCCCATTGGCCACGCCCAGATACTCACCTCTGCCCAGGGCCTTGACCGTAGACGACGACGTCAACAGGTGAGACGTCACACACAAACACCTGTCCATTTATCAGAAGGTACAAACAAAAGATGATTCTCTGATTGGGACTTTTGTTCTGTAAAAAGCTGTAACTGACCCCACTCAGCTTCTCCAAATATGACAGCAAATATGTACGGTCGAACTACATGCAAACATAGCAACATAATGTGTATTACAACTTTCCACATCCAGACACGTTTTATGGTTTCAAAAATATGAATTGAGAGGTTGGTATTAAATTGAACTAAAAGGGGTCTGGCATCTTCTTACTGTTACCATTATTACTAAACAGGACATTTATTTTGGCAATTGGTCCTCTATTCGATTTTGTTGAATTCCCCAAAGGTTCATGCATTTGATGAGGTTTAAATGGAATATTTCAAATGGAGATTTACGTGCAAGAGCAGCTACGTGTAATGTATATCGAGCTGTTCAGTTTTTACAGGATCTTCGCTTTGTCTTCTTTTTCCTCCTGTCCTTTATTGCATGTCTCATGTCCCCCCTCTGAGGTCTTCTGTGGCCCCCAAAGAGGAACACCAGATTAGGAAACAGAGTCCCTAGAGAGTGACCTCTGTCCCTGCCTGCTCGCTCTGCTGCTGTGTGTGTGTTTGGCAGTGAAAGGGAAGATGGCAGTGCAAATTATGTCTGCCGTATAAACTCAGGACACACACACACAAACACACACACATGCACATAGAATCATGCAGATACACTCTCGGTGCTGCTCTACTGTCTTTAATCCATTTTAATGGACGGATTACAGCCTATCACAGCACAACTCGTCATTCAACTGGCGTCACCGTGGTTACAAGAATATGACTAATTTCGTCATAACCCTCGGGCCAATCAGTTCGCTTTGGTCATAGTAAATCTGATAAGCCTCAAAAGGACCGCAGGGTGGTCATTTTGACGTCTGCCCCTCTTCTTTCTCTGACTGTGTTTGTATCTCTCTCTTTCATCGTTTCCTCTTTCGCTCTCTGATAAGTGCACAACTTTAAGAACATCTGCTTTTCCTACTCCCACTGTCAAAAGACATTCAAGTTATGTTGATTTACTAAGGAAGCAATACACCTGAGTTAGAAGTGTTTGAGTAACTGTGGTGGTGGAACAAAACAGAGACAGTGCAATACTGACATCTGCTGGTGAAGATGGGGAATGATCCTAATTGTAAGTGCTCTTTCCTCACACTGAGACGTACCATTCATCACTAAGCAATATGCTTGTAACACTTGCAGTTATGTTGCAAGTATAAAATATGAAATGATAAAATACCTCATCCTGTATTGCTCTTTTCATACACTCCTCCTTGTCACTGGATCTTACACTGTGGTTAAACAGGGTTTGCAACTAAACATCAGCTAAACTTTAAGCAGCGAAAAAGCAACTGTTGCTGTTTAAGTCCTCACTGATTGATCAAATGTAAAACTTACTGGATACCATCATCACAATGTGTGTGTTTAATATGTGTTTTTTCCCAGGGAACCCAGGCGGGTGGTGCTCCAGCGGGGGACCACAGGTCTTGGTTTTAACATTGTTGGAGGGGAAGATGGAGAGGGAATCTTCATCTCCTTCATTCTCGTCGGAGGTCCAGCTGATCTCTGTGGGGAGCTACAAAAGGGAGACCGCATCCTCTCGGTATATGAGATAAGATTTATCACAAACAATACACACACATAATATAATACAAGCACTGTCACCATTATCAATAACTCAAATCCTACCATAACTACTGTATAGGTTCTAGAGGGTTATCAAGGGAGTCATCCTGTCTGTTTGTTTTCCTGTAAAACCTTTATTTTCTCTGTACATTATTGATCCACTACTCACAATCACTGAAATCTTCGGTGAAGCTGAATGTTTTTAATTTGATCTGATGCATCTTTGCATTCATTCACAGTTTCTACTGTCTACAGATATTTCATGTAACTGATATCATCTTCTTTGCACATTACCAGTCACCACTAATGGCCGACGCGTGTGTGTTGAAGCTGTATTTTGTGTTCCACTAAGGTGAAATATGGCTTCCATCTTCTTCAATCAGGATTTAGTCCTCAGACTCTAGAGGCAATGCTAATCCCTACAGAATGACTGTGACTGGATTAGGATGAAAGCACTGACATGGAATGATTTTATGCATTAAACAAGCCTTCACAAAGTACACGCGTATACTACACATGCACACATTCATGTGACTGGTCACCTGTGACTTACCGAGATGTACAGTGTTCTCAATGGCGGGCTCATGTGACTTTACATCTTTTACTATTGATCCAAGGCATGAGCTCTAATTTTGTGTGTGTGTGTGTGTGTGTGCGTGTAGGTAAACGGCGTGGACCTGTCCAGTGCAACACATGAGCAGGCAGCCGCAGCTCTGAAGAATGCAGGACAGACCGTCACCATCGCAGTGCAGTACAGACCGGAGGGTGAGTGCTGCTGATAGACACAGTACATTGGCATCTAGCTCATGTACAGAGTAATGCAGAAGAAAATTGAAATGGAATTGCTACAGAAAATAACAGAAATCCTCTTCTACCTCCTCTTCCTCTTCCTCCTGGCAGTTTACCATAGACACAGCAATTAATGTAATGCTGCAACATCCAGTAATACAGTAAATGTGTTAGATGTGAAGCAGTACATGATAGACGAGGTTATATTTATTGTTTTTAATAGTTTTTGGAACTCTTTTTATCATGTTATTTTCTGGTTGCTGATTAGTAATCAATGGAAACAAGACATTTTCTCGTGCTTTTTTACACTGAAAGTTTGCAAATGTACCTTCTGTGCCACATACACACGCACACGCACACACACACACACACACACACACACACACACACACACACACACACACTGAGGGACAGAGTGAGGTTTCCCAACAACCACCATCCTTTTTCTACTGGGAGTGACTAAGAAAGGCTGTAACCTTGGAAACCAGGTTATACCTGCTGATTGGCTCATCTAATGTGATGCTGCCATGGTGTGGGACCCGAGTATAACACAGAGACAAATTCACACACATGCACACAGTTACACGGCATCAGGTCTCCTGGTCCCTTTCAGGTATCAGCCATGCAATATTAAGTGAGAGAGGAGCTCTTTGGAGGTGTTGTTATAGGCAAGTCCAGAGTGTAATACACTGGTCCACAGGAGGAGAAATTCATTTAAATTATTAAATATGTTTGGTTGTGAAGTTTTAGATGTTTTGTTATCTTGAAAATTCTGTATATTTCAATTCAAATTTTCGGAAATCCTGCACACATGCTGCATATTAGTCTATGTATGAATTCTTTATCTTAAGAGGCCAGTTGATGAGTTAGAAGTTTTGAAAGGTTAATCCAAAGCACTGGCTTGATTCAAAAGTGGACCCCCCATTATCCAGGTAATATTTTGTACAAGTAAGGACAAGGCTTTGTTCTAAAGACGAGAGGGAGGTGGGACTGCTAAGAAGAGTCAGAATGCAGATGAAAGTGCACGAGTCGTGAATATGAGGAGGGAAGTGTCAACGTCAACACAAACACTTTTATTGTGGTGCAATTGGGGAGAGCTCGAAGATTTAAGGAGAAACAGTGGAGGAGTTTAAGCCGGAATATCGTTTATATATGGTGCAGAGTAATTAGGGTTTAAGTAAATGCATATGGAGCCCAGATATGGATGCAAATGAATGTTCGCCCAAATAGAAGAGGGCAAAATTCATTAAGATGTGGAAGGCACAGTCGGAACATAATGAAGTTCCCCAGGAGCCACAGTATGCAAATGTATTGGAGGCTTTAAACAGCATAGGGGTGTAATCCATACATCATGCTGAAAACAGTGATGGATGGATTATGAATTCCAAAATGTCCTACTAGAATGAATTATGAATTCTAACTTAATAAGAGAAAGTGTGTGTTTAAATACAGATCCTCAATCAAGTTCATTTTCACTCTGTGATGATTCAGAATGAAGTAATATGGCAAAAATAATAAATTACCAGGCTCAAGGGCCAAGCAAGGAGATCCAGCTCATAGCATTCAAACAGTAGGTCCCTTGATTTTTGAATTATAATCAATTTTAATAGAAATCAAAATTATTATTCTTATTTTTTTTACTGCTTCATTAAACTAAACTTGTGAATGAAAGCTCTTTGCTATTTTAAACCGTAATGTTGACCTGCTGATTGGTTGTAGCAGCAGTGCATTTCTGATTTGTTTGTTGATCCAGAGTGTTGGGTCAGATCAGCACCATGGACAGCGCCCTGAGATCCTAAATGATTACGTCACCAAAGATCTTTGAGGATCACAGACTTACCACAAGGAGGCTTCAAAGATGGCCAACTGAAATCACATTTAGTAATCCCTCCTTCCAATCAACGTGTTCTATACATGTGTAGTTGATTTATTTAGCTGGCTAGAGGGCCTTGTAAACAACTTGCGCTGTAGTAAATGTCATGGATACACATAAGACAATTATACAGTAGCTATTGCCACAAATCTTGCTCACCATTAGAAGCCTCCACAAAGGAGTTTTTTTTAAACTTATGCATCAAATTGATTATCTCTTTTGGAAAGTCAAAAGAAAACATTCCTTTTAAATCCTGCAGATGATCGACAAAGTAAAGTGTGACAATGGTTTGATGTTCTGTTGTTTTGGTCCAGCTCTGTTTTGGCATAGTTTGGTGTTATATTGGTAATCGTACATTGACAACAGGCAGAAGGTATCAGTGGTGGTCCAGCTGGCCTCACTAAGAGCCGACTGTGCCGTTGCCTGGTTTTAAAGTTTTGTTCACATGCTGGCTCCTCAAAAAGGATACATTAAGCTCAGAGTGTGTGTGTGTGTGTGTGTGTGTTTGTCTGTGTCGTGACTCTTATTAGTGACTGTTGAATGAACTCTATATCAAACCTTCTGTCCACGCTGTGCTTTGGTCAGCAGTGTGTATGTGAGTGTGTGGGTGTGGGTGTGTGTGTGTCCATCTGAGGTCCATGTTTGTCCCGTTCCTGTGGTGATGGCATGTGGTGCCCAGCAGTGCCCCCTCTGTTTCACACACACACTTCCTGCCAATGAGAGAGGAGCTCAAAATTACCTCCTCCAGGAGAGGAAAAGTGTCTCTCTCGCTGTGTGTGTGCCTGTTATTTATATTAAATATGGTACCCGGTGTACTCAAACACAAGACAGCTCTGCGTGGGTGGGTGTGCTAAGTTGGGCTGTTGATTTAAGCCGATGCAGCAGATATAGATCTGTGTTTATTTGAAGTGCAGCAGATGGGGAGGGTTTGTCTGTGAAAGTCTTCCTTCTGCATGAGTACTGCCGACATCACGTTTCAGGCTATTTTAAGCCAATTTTTGTATATCAGACCTGTGGCTCCAAGACGTGATGTCCCCAAATGCATATGTTTTCTGCCAGGCAACTCTGTTTGACTGGATTTTCTCCCAAAATCTCCATCTGCTTGATTTCTTTGTAAGATATTATTTGGTACAGAATAAACTTCACTTGAATTGTGGTGAATTAGGAGCAATTAATGAGCACATTAAATTGACAGATTTAAATTTTCTTACACCTTTACCATCATACAATCATGAAAAACAGACTTCTCCTTTGATATTATTTCCTTAACTTTACAGTTGACCCTATAAATATTCAGAGCAACATATTGTTCACACTGTGTATGTGATGTTGTGATTCAAGTTCAATATACTTACAGTAGAATGCTTTGAAATACCAGCTGAGCAGCATTTGGGTAAGGTGAAGTCGGAGTGGAGAAAATGAATGTTCTTCTCAAACTGCAGTAAATCATTGTCCAAATATCCACTCACCGAAAGAACCCCGTTTATGAAAACCTGTGTTTGCAGCCACCTCAGTAGTGTTAGGATATCAGAAAAGATAATACTAAACTGTAATAAACTCTCCTATGATAACATGAAAGATCAAGTTTTGCACAGCTGCACGGTGTTTTTAACTTCAACCTCAAATCAAAATTATATTGACAATGATAATTTCAACACTTTAAACAACACACAAAGTAGTTTACAGATGAGGATAATAAAACACACATGACAGGACAAGGGAACTTTAAAACAGTAGCACAAAATACTTACGAGTATTTCACTGATCTGGCAATCTTCTATGAAATAAAGTATCAAAATGAATGTAGAAGAACTAAAGATCTTGTCATTAAATTCCATTAATTCCGATTTTTTTGTCAAAACCTGGCGCCCTTTAAAGCAAGACTGTTTCATTTTAGTTGACGGAAGGTCAAATTATAGGATAATGGCACAATTAAGTACATTTCATTTCCCATCATCCTCGAGCCACATGCTTTCAAGACATCGTCCGTGGGTGACCTGAAAGAGCTGGAAAAAAATGTGAAAAGAATTCGTACAAAGTTACACAAGTAGAGAAGCTAATGATCTGAAGTTAGCTAACATCAGCCACCATATGCTACTGGTTATATTAGACACAGTGAGGCTGCAAAACCTCTGTGTGTTGAATTATTTCTTATTTTTTACTTATGAGCTAAAATGTTAATTTGTAAAAAGCGGACTGAAAAATAAAACCATGTATAAAAAGTTAGATGAATGTTAGTAGAATTATTAAAATCACTTTTAATTCATTTCTCACCCGACAGTGAATCCTAAATAGATGCCACTCTGGTTGTCTTGTTTCTTAATTGTTCAGGCTTCAATTCCCTGTTCAATTTCAGTGCAGCTCATTCGAAATAATTCTTGTTGTTCAAAAGATAAAATGTCGCAGTATTGACCACGATCTTCCTCCTGTGCCAAAGGTTTCCTGATGTGGGACTGCTAATGCCTGCAGGTTGACAGCAGTATGAGTAACCAGGATTACACACAACCGTCACAGACACACACTCGCACACACATACTGCAGACACACCACACACACAGAGGCGGTGCGTGTCAGCAGTAACCGTAATACTGAGGCGATGCAGAGAGGATTATCTGCACTTCTGTTAGCCTGTTTATTACACTTTGTGTATGTGTGTGTGTGTGTGTGTGTTAAGTAAAAGATTAGCAGCAGCTCTTTCTTTGAGCTTCCAGACACAGAGTTGTGGTAATATTATCTGCTGAATGAATACAGTAGGCTGCTTTCCTTTCTTTTCCTAAGACACTTTATCTCTCTGTTCTTTCATTGTCGCTCAGTTTCTTTCCACTTCTTCGTCCGTTTCCTTCCTATCCACCTATCAGTGCTTCCGCTCCTCTCCAGTGCTGCTGGTGCCTGTGGTATCTGATCCACCATTAAAAGAGTGTGATTTGGGGAATTGGAGGCATCACTTGTAACAGGAAAGTTACTGATATGAGCTGTGCAGCGTGCCACCGCGCTACTGGCTGGCTTTTCAGTCATTTTCAGTCTTGGCATTTAAACTTGAATTCTGGTCTCTTTTTGTGTCCTCTAGTCTCCTCTGCAATCTGATCCGGAGATCAATATCAATATAGATTACTGTAGTGTATCGTATCAATTATAGATGAGTCTCCTCCAGCAATGCTATTTTTAGATATTGATTCTGGTTCACTTTAACAACAGACCAAGTGGAGGATATGTGTACAAATGCAAGAGGGACGTCTCAGTAAAGGATCAGTCCTTTTGTAGTCTGATATGTACTGATATCGACTTAATAATGATTAAAAACTAAGTTAAGCCTGCACAATGTCTTGAAAATTGAGATAATTAATTCGATTTTTGCAGCAGCAGCAACAGTAAAAGGATTCAGACAGGTAAAATAATACAAACATACTAAAGGTGCCCTGTGGAGCCAGTATTACTCACCAATTTCTTTGCTCATAAAACACCTGTATACACAATGTGTTGACACAATGTTCACCGGCCTGGCGTCATCTTCTTCCCTGCCTTTGTAAAGACATTGCTACTTCTCTCCGTACGTCACCGCCACCAACTGTCCATCAGTGGAATAGCGTGAAATCAGCGGCAGCTATCAGGTGCATGATACAAACAAAACGGGACCCACTCAGGGAAACATTGCTCAATAGCACTACCAGTGGTCAATAACTCCAATGAGTTCCTTTAAATGTAACATGAGCAATACAAATGACACAAGACATAAAAGCCATGTTCTTTCCTGCAGGTTATCTACATTAAATACATCTGATTGGATATTAGAAAGGGAGATCTGAAAGGAAAACATTGGTGCAATGCACACTAAAGATGAGCACTGCCCGTCTCCAGTGGTTTTCTGTTAGCACTGAAGCTGCACAATGCAGAAAAGGTCTCTGCCAGCTGCTGAATGGAGGAACAATGCTCCTCTAGGGAGAAGAGAAGAGAGGAGAGGAGAGGAGAGGAGAGGAGAGGTAAATGAAGAAAGAGAGTATATGAGCCCCAAAGTCATTAGTCCCTGTCATCACCCCTCCCCCACCTCTTCCTCCTCTCTTCTCCCTTTTCTCGTTCTCTCTCCACTATGTCTTGTTTTCCCCATCTCTCTGTCTCTCTCTTGCTCCCCATCTCTGTGTCTCTCTCTTGCTCCTTAATCTGATGATGCTACAATGAGATGATGTGCGTTGACAGAAACGGTTAGCTGCTGATCACGTGAAACTTCATGTGTGGTGATTTCAATATGTTTCACTGAATCACTCTTAGGGAGCTTGATGTCCAGAGAAAAAGATCGAAGTGGATGTTTATTTGAAGAGA
Organism: Melanostigma gelatinosum; assembly: GCF_949748355.1. NCBI lineage: Eukaryota > Metazoa > Chordata > Actinopteri > Perciformes > Zoarcidae > Melanostigma > Melanostigma gelatinosum. Next base: position 16,079,902 of record NC_136637.1, on the reverse strand, counting down.
CTATTGAAGCCTATAGCATGACTGACTGACTTTGACTTGAAAAAAGTCACATTTTTCCAGTACAGGGTTTCGTATACCTTTTAGAACCCTTGAGAAGAGAACCAGACAGACAGAGAAAAACTAAAATTAGCTTCACAGAAAGTGGAGATGGAGAGAGGATGAGAGACAGCTGGAGACAGACAGACATAAATCATGCATAGCAGAAAGTCCTTATGCCTTATGAAGGCAGATACTAATGTCTTCTTTTTTTTTGCTGTTCCTATATAAAAGGAATGGAAAATCAATTTAAAGAATATGAATTGAGCTTTTAATTAAGCATCCCAAAAATCAATATTCCAAATGCTTGGTCAAGCTTTCAACACCATGGGTGTGTGTGTGTAGACCGATTCCCTGGGCCAAAGTAGGGCAGGAGAGCCTGGCATCGACTCAGCCTCCTGCATGAGTGACCTGAGGGAACGGTGTGTGTGTCTGTTGGTGAGTGTGTGTGTGTGTGTGTGTGTCCGCGCACACATGCATGTGTGTCTCCACCCGACAGCAAGCTGCTTACGAAGAGGGGGAGGAGCAAACGAACGCACCAGCGAACGAGAGATAGAGAAAGAGAAGTGTGCAGTAGAGAGAGAGAGAGAGAGAGAGAGAGAGAGCGAGAGAGAGAGTTAGCATCTGTTGTTTCTGTGGCAGCTGAGCAACACTGGACTGATTTTAGACACACAAACACACACGCACACACACACCTCCTCTCTATACCACACACTTCTGCATACCTACACACGCTTCATTTCACACGCTGCTTCGCTCACATGCTGGATCCAATGTGGAGCTGGCGTTAGATCTTCTCCATCATCTCTCTTTCTCACACACACACACACACACACACACACACACACATCTGCTCTCTCGCTCTCTCGTCCTGTTTTTTTTTTTCTTTCTCATTCACATCCCGGGACTCTAAGCGGCAAAAACCCCACTCTCGCACGCACAGACACTTATCCGAAAGCCACCGTACCGGCATCATATGGTGTGGACGTTGTTGAGCCTGCCTGTCTGCCAGCAGCATGTGAGTACAGCTGGTGCGGTAGTTGGGAGAGACAGACCTGAACTGATTTATCTGTCAGCATCTTGCCTCTAGAATCACCTCGGCATCACTGTTTCGGGGAGTGTTTTGGGGAAATGATGGTAACGCTAATATTGGAGCGATCTGGTGACACTGTTATCCCTCTGATGACCGGTGATGCTGCATTAACATGGTGACTCCTACGCTCTGTTTGGTCTCATGACTTTGTCTCACAGTGAGAGAAATTATCAGTGATGAGGAAACATCGGCGGTTTAGTATGAACACTTTTTGTTCTCCTAACTGTGGTACTTTTACTGTATCGCTGGATGATCAAGCTCAGCTCTGACTTCTCAACACCTGCACGCTTTGCTCTGACAGTAGAAGACGATCAGACCTGCTGCCTTGGCAGCGCCGGCTTTGTCTTTCTCTTCAGGACTCAATATCACTGATATCCAACAGCTGCAACACAGTCTTTGTTCTATAGATCACATCAACTCTCTGTAGCTCTACATAATCTATTTCAACACCACCTCTCATTGATGAACTTTACTGTGTCGGATGTGATTTCGCTGGAATACATCTGAACTCAGTCGCAGTCGTCAATCTGTTTCCTCTCCTTCTCTTCGTTCTGTCTTGTTGTCTCGCTCCCTCTCTGACTCTCTCTCTTCCTCTTAATCCCGTAATGCTGCATTGAGGCCATGTGTGTTGACAAAGACGGTGAGATGGTGATGATGATGAACGTTCACACAGTGTCTGGTGATGTCGATGTGTGTGATCGCTCTGGGGTGTGTCCAGTGAGACAAACAGAAATAGAAGTGTTAATCCATCAATTTGTAATGGATTAGAGCTCAGATTGAATATGCCGGACTGAGATCAGCGATGGAAATATGTAAAATTAAAGCAAGAAATAAAATTGGATGTTAAACGTGAACCGCCTTGTCAGCAAACATCAAATTCATTAAAGTTCTTTTTTTTCCAGAACATCAATGTGTTGTTTGAAACCGTAGCATAGAAGTAAAAAAAAAAAAAAGCGTGCGGAATTTGTTACTCTGAATATTTCAGTGATTTCAGAAGTGTGTGTCTTGGAGCCGTTTTAATATACTTTAGTTGTTTGTGTCAGTGAGCTTCAATGTGTCAGATTGATGAACGCTTTGGGGGGAATCAGATGCTGAGATCTGGGTGTTGTGGGCTGGTTCCTGACAGTGTTCAGATGCTGAGCGTGTTAGTAGAGATGTAAACAAGGAAATGAAAACAGAAATAGGGAGGAAAACAGGAAAAGTCAGGAGATACTGCAGGTTCTAGATCTGTGTGTGTACGTGTGTGTGTCTGTGTGTAAGTGTGTGTTTGTGTGTGTGTAGTGTACCTCGAGTATGATTGAATTACTCAGTTAATTCGATTCTATAGTCCACAGTAATGGTTCACACACACACACACACACGCAGACAGGGACATCCTTCAGAAGGGCTTTTGCAGGCTTATTGCCAGCGGCGTTGTCATCCGTGTGTTAGTTCAGAGATCTCTGGGACGCTGTGTGGTGCTAAGGAGACGAAAGCACAGTCATTAAAGATTTACTTCACACTTATCTGCTGTTTGTTCAGCCACTCTGAATCAAGAATATCTCAATTGAATGACATTTTGAGACAGCAATCGCCTGGATATAAGTTGATATTGTTTTACTTTTCCTGCTGAAAGAAGACTAACACCCTAAAAAGCCATGAATGCACATTCTTTCATTTGTTTTCCCTCTTTGCGAATTCCCATAAATAATGTACATTTATAATTAAAGAGGCACGATGACATTTTTATGACCACTAGAAAAAAAAAATGGGTCAGAAAGTAAAGCGTTTTTGCAGCATGTAGCAGGAGGATACTGAAGCACAGGGCTTCTTTTGCTGAGTGTGTGAGCAAACCATTGCACTTTCCACTGATTGGCCAACTGGTTGCTCTCTCGCAATGTACTACTTGTCATTCAAGTGAGATGGGGATACAGTCGTTCCTGGCAATTAAGGCTGAAAGTGCTGTTTGAAAATCCATTGCTCTAGTTGTGTAAAACATCAGCAAAATGCACTGGGGCAATTTGAATTTGCACAGGTTTGAGGAAAACAAATGCGTTGACATGTTTCGGCAGCAGTATTGCGGTTGCTGTGTTTGTTTGTTTTGATTCCAGCTTTGTGTTTCTAGTCGGTTAAATACATTATAGCCAATGAGCAAATATGAGCTAGCTAACTAGTAACTCCTACACCAATGGTGCTCAGTCACACCACTGCTGAGCTGCTTCAACGTCACAGTTTGAACTCAGTGTGCATGTATATGTGCAGCTTGTGTTCATTGCAGACTCGCCTGTTTGACACGTTTGACACATTTTGCCTGAGTCACATGGCTTTACAGTTTTGTGTCAGTTCTTTCCCACAAAAACAAAACTCACTTTGAAATCATTCTTGTTCTTGTGGTTGAAAAGAGACTGAAGCCCAATTTTAGCTGTACGGCAGACTTATGAAACCAAACGTTTCACTATTTGAGGGAAGAAAACAATGAAGGAGGGAATAAGGAAGTGGTTCGGACTAAAGTTGATAGCCTCGTTCCAGACCTCTGAATCTCCGCCCACATCTTGGTTTGTTCAGCATTTTAAAACACGCCTAGTGTTGACCCCACTGAAGGTCTGTTCCTGCCTGTTATGACCTGAGTAAGGTTCTGTGTACTTGGCCTTCCTTCTTTGTTTCACGATGCTCCCAATCAACTAACACCTCCTATCCAATCAGTGACACCTGGTCCACCCACAAAAGGACCTTCGCTCTCTCTCTCTCTCTCTCAGCCGGCTCAACCAGTTATTTCCTTGGACACTGCTGGATGGATTTATCGAATAAAATAAATACAATCTGATATCTGCATATATGAATAACAAAACATCCTGCGTGAAGAGATTTGTAAACGCAGATATTGAGGAGTGGTGTATCTCAAACTGGCTGTGTGTGTGTGTGTGTGTGTGTGTGTGTGTGTGTGTGTGTGTGTGTGTGTGTGTGTGTGTGTGTGTGTGTGTGTGTGTGTCTATGAGTGTGTGGATGTGTGTGTGTTTATGATGACATGGACTGGGTCTGATGTAACAGGAGTTAATATTCTGATCAAACAGACTATTAGATTATGGCTGTAGAGAATCAGTTGACAGCTCAATGCTGGTGTCTGCAAATCGATGAATTTGTGTGTGTGTGTGTGTGTGTGTGTTTGTGTGTTCATGTAATGTGCGTGTGCGAGTGTTTGTAGCTAAGCAGGATAGTCCAACACTTCTGTCCTTGAACATGAAAAACAAACTTCTTGCAATTTCAAAATGCATCTTGTTCTTGTTGTACTCCTGCCATTTGTAGCAAATGTGGTTCACACAGTGCATAAACACTCTACCACCTTAAAGATGTGTTTGTTCATGCCTCTGATCTTCTCTTTGATCATCGAACCGTCATGAGATTCCTGAACGAGCAAAGATGATTGAATCGTAAAAAAAATCGCTGCCGCTCAGCTGCTTCTAACGTGGAGTAACGTGTTGCATGCAAATTCGATGATCTATATTTCAGTAGTTTGTGTCAGCATTCATTTTTAAAAGCTGTTGCCTGCTCTGCTAGGTCTAACAGTGTTTGTCTTCATTTTGTGTGTCTGCGTGTGTGTGTGTGTGTAGAGTACAGTCGTTTCGAGGCGAAGATCCATGACCTGAGGGAACAGATGATGACCAGCAGTGTCAGCTCCAGCTCTACGTCGCTCCGCTCCACACAGAAACGCACACTATACGTCAGGTAAGACACACACACACACACACACACACACACACAGCAGTCTGTGGTGACTGATTGTCTAGTGTCCTTCAGAGTGACACAACTATTATAAGGTCTTATCTCAACTGTCTGCTCCACATCTTGTGTGTCTGAGATGCTGGAAGAGAGGTTATCACATTTTAAAATCACAATTAGATTTTCTGGCAATACTGTCGAAAACACAAACACATCCATCGCCTGTCAACTCTCTCGGTTTCCTGTGTGTTTGTGTGCTCCTCTGTCCTCTTGTCCTTGCCTGTCCTGATTGTTCAGTCTTCTCTGAATCACCCCGTCCATCCTCTGCAGAGCCCAGAAGCAGTGTCAGTCCTAATCCAGCTACAATTTTAAGATCCTTTCTTCACAAGAATCCCAGCAGTTGAAATATTGATTAACCGCGAGGTCACTGGGACCAGATAAGTCACAATGGAGCTCTTGGTAGATCAATACAATGGAAAGCAAAGACAGTCGCTCTAATGATCACACTAATGATTAAATCCACGTGTTAGGCTTTAAAGAGGCAGGGAAACATTCAGAGTTGTATCAGTTAGGCTACAACTGAAGATGATTCAACAAGTTATCAAAGAGCAAATATCGGCCCCAGTCTCTGTCATTTTAATTAAAATGAAAACTTTTTTCTAGATGTGTATTTCAATCATGGATTTTAAAAAAAGCGACTGAAATGAAGAGTCATTGTCAAAGTAATTCTGACTATTTGATATTGTGCCATTTCAGATGAGACCAATGCTGTGAAGATAGTCAATGAGGTTTATTGTTACACAACAATATATTATTTATTTTATCCGTGTTTGTATTATCTGTGTAGACGCTCCACAGTTGACAACATGTTTGTGACGGAGGATATTCTGAAAGAAATAGTAAAACTGTGAATTGTCTCAGCCATGAACCCTTAACTGGCTCTTTGTTGACATCGTGACTGACTCTTGTGCTGGTAACATCACCTTAGATTAGAGAAATGAGCACCAAAACATTCAACATCGTTTATATATCTGGTCCAAAAATACAAAGCTCAGAGGAAACTACAGCTGACAAGTACTGGGCATGAAAGGAACATCTGACCTGAACTGTGTGCTAGTGGCCTGGAAGAGTCACCTTGAACTACTCTCACAGACTGACTCACACACGGAGCAGCGCTGGGGTCAGATCCTGTACAGGCAGATAGAGGCCAAGCTTTCACATTCATTTCTTAGAGTGTGTTAAAGTTCATGCCAGTGGACCCACAATGCTTTGTAAAACCTGGAACGACCTATTTGGCATACCCGCCATTAAAACCAATGATCCTGTTTGTGAAGTGTAGATTTAATAGAAAAATATGTGGAAACATGACATTGCAGCTGCTTGCCGTCACCCATAGGCATGACTATCATTAGCATGAATTAAGTGTGTTTTTACTTGACTTTGGATAAAAGTAAGGAGAAACGTTCTGTCCGCTGCTCATTTGATTAAATCAGAAGAGTTCTGCATCATCACGCTTACACACTGATTGTTGTGATGTGCTGAAAAGCACTTTGAGATGCATTACAGTGGAATGGTGCAATAATAATTCACTTGAAGTTTATTTGGCTATAATTTGCACTTGTTTGCAAAAGGTGGTAGAATATAATAAAATATGTTACGACAAATTTAACAATTGTATACCCAAGACATGTCCCATTTGTTTTGGCACAGTGAAAACCGTAATTGTTCCAATTGTTTCCTAGCTTAGAATGAAGTTACAGGCACGTGATTTCAGATTGATATTTTGCAGAAAATAATAACCACAATCACATAGAAAAAACACAACGTTTTTTATATATGAATCTGCTTTAATAGCCAATAGTATAACACCAAAACAGCAGGTTCACAGACCAAAACAAAATGAAAGTTTAATTAGATTCAGTCCAGAGGCCTACTGCGGCATCTCTTGGGCCATGCTGCAAACAGATCGTGCTGTGCTTGACTGTATACTAGATTTAATTGGAACATATCCATGATTCAGCTAATTATAATAATGACATCGCCTGTGAGTTAATCAGTTTACATGATGAATGTGAATGACAACATTCCTCCCAGTCTTATTAAAATCAAGCAAGGACTATGTCATGGTTATATAGAATAATAAACCCCCCCCGGTATTTAACCTGGGACTCCCTCAACGGTCCCGAGATGAATCTGAAGGCTCCAAAGATTGTTAAAGAGACGGGAAAGAAAAAGTAAAAACATATTTCTGTTCCTTATAAACACAATATTGTGTTTGTCTAATTTTTAAGCTGTCAGTTGACACTAACCAATTAAATGAATCAATGTAAGCTGGAAAAATCACTCTTTGGTTAAACTTCTTACCAGGGGAGGGGCTACAACTATAAATTGCGTAATTTTAAAGAATTAATTGACAAAAAACTAAAATTAGGAACGTAGTCATGATTTGGTGTTAAAAAAAAGATCAATCCCTAAAAAGAAACATATTGACATCAGCAGTTATGTTACGCTTTGATGATAAATGATCCCTCACTTTTTTGATTGTAGTTCATATCCTGAATGTCACATATCAAGGTTTCTCCCAGATGAAACACAGCATTTTGGAATATAGCTTTTAAATGCATTATTCAGAGAAGAAAGCAGGTTGTATCCGACTACTATAACTACTATGACGACTATATAATAGATATACCTGTTGCTGGTTACTGCACATAAATGGCCAATCAGCTTTACATTTAAAAAAAAGGAACTCGCAGACTGGCCACTGATTGGTCACGGTGAGGCTGTTGGTGCGTGACAGATTTGGGGTGTCTGGTGCTGTGGGCTACTGTGTGTGTGTTCATGCATGTACATACAGTGTGTGTGTGTGTGTGTGTGTGTGTGTGTGTGTAGTGGGGTGTTAGCAGAATATGCATAATGGGTAAGAAGACTAACCTTTTCCCAGAGGAAATGTCACTGAAGCAAGGTGACATCTATGACTGTCTTTTGTGTAAAAGGTGTGTGTGTGTGTGTGTGTGTGTGTGTGTGTGTGTGTGTGTGTGTGTGTGTGTGTGTGTGTGCATCTGTGTGTGTCCTCCCTCCTTCTTATTTTACACCCTTAATGTCCTGTTTTAAACGCACCGTATGGCTCGATAGCGTGTCCTTATACACCACAAAGATTCACTGGAAAGGCAGGGACAAAGTAATGATAAAGTCCCATCCCCATTCAAAGTGTATATTATATTCTCAATGACAAATATGAATTAATGTCTTTATATTTTCTCTACATAGATTTTATTTATGCAGCTGCACATTTAACATTATTTGGATTTATTTGCTACCAAAGCATATGAAGACAGGTTCAAAGGGCAACCTGACCTGACATGTCATTATGTTTTATGAGGATTTGATCATTGGATTTATATCAGAACATTGATGCATTGATTGAGGTTCGAGAGCTGTATGAAGGCTTAGACTCGGTGTAAAATGAAACCAATGTCTGTAGTGTTCTTGTGCGTATATCAATTCCCAAGCATCTGAGCAAACAAAATACTCTGGGACATTTGCCTGTTGAAACAGAATATTATGGTTTCAAATTGCTCAGGAGCTTTTTTTTTTAAGTAAGTTGTTTGAATGTGGTCTGACTTTTATTCTCAGAATATATTAGATTTGATGAAATTATAGTATGAGAACAGTAAATATAAAAAATACAGTATATGTTTTAAAGGTTGTAAAGTACTATATACTTACTCCCTGTTTTTTTTTATTCAACATCATACGTTCAGATTGCAGTCAATTACCCTGCATGTTCTGAAATAAAGTGCATGTATGCGGTAATCTTATGCGTATTCGGTGAAAAGTAAAACCGCAATGCAGTTTGAACTAAAGGCTGCCGGCTGTGCAGAAAACAGCACCATGTTGTTTACATTGGGAAAAGGTGTAAAAGATGACCAGGTGTTTCTGTTACACTCTGCAGTAATTACTGTGTTCCTTCACTCGAGTAATGAGATTTCAGAGGCTCCCACATAGGAATTAAAACGACTGTAATACTTAGAGCTGGTAATTGATTTAGAGTTACATTTACATGTGGCCTTAATAAGAAACGATCCATCGGTGTAACCTGCTTGCTAAAACATCCCTTTGGGATTCGTAGAACTCTTATTTCTTGCTGTACTTTATATTTCTCTCGTGGTGACATAATGAAGGAAAGGAGGATCATTTAAACACTTCCACCTGACAGCTGCCCTTTCATGAATATATCTGTGGTCCCAGCGATATAAATGCAACACTGCACCTCATGTTTACAGTATTTCTTGTAACCTTTCACATACATACATCAATATACACAGTGATGCTACAGAAAGGTTATACTGAAATAGAGTTTGGGTGAATATAATAGTTAAGGTTACACATTTCCATGGATTTATTTCCACAGGTTAACTCACCCACTGGGATGAGGCCGGTCTGAAACACTGCTGTGATTACAGTGTGTTCCTTCACTCTAATAACTCGATTTCCAAGGTTCCCACATAGGAATTAAACTGACTGTAACACTGAAAACAGGTAATTGATTTCCAGTTACATTTACATCGCGGTGGACTTAATAATAATACACACTAGCAGTGTAACATGCTTACCTTTGGGATGTGTGTAACTCTTATGAAAGCACTCTTTTTTGTTTTTTTACCATGCATGTTCTTGTGTAAGGTTGTTTTTACGCTCACATCTGACAGTTTCCCTTTACGCATGTATTCGTGGAACAACGAATGTAAATGTAACCCTGCACCTTATATATCCAGTATAACCTGTAACCGTACACATGCCATCTCCGTTTTCAATCATACATTGTATTAATATATAACAGAAGCCACCACAGTTTAGAAGTCTGGGTAACACGTTGATAATACTGATGAACTCTGATTGTGAATGTATCTACAAACAAACATACAATTCAACATCTGTAAAGGGGATGTTTCCAATGCTAAATGAGTGATTAATAAAGATGTACTCCCATTTAAATAGATACGTTCTTTCAAGAAGATTCCTCTAGAAAATCAGTGAAAACACTGAACATAACTCACTAAAGTACAGTCTCCATCCTCATAACTCTCTTTCTGAATCTCCCGTCCCAAGAAGTAGCTTTTGGAGGAGTCAGGTGACGTTGCTATAGAGTGGCTAGATGGGTCAATGATACATTGGACCAACACGTAAACCGCTGTTTGTTTCCTGTTTCCAACCAACAGTCAACAGGTTTTTTTTAAATTAACACAATCATCCCATAACCATGTGGTTATTCTGAAGCTCCCCAAACCTTAGTGAAGTAACCCCAACCACTACGTTCCTAAAACCTAACCTTTTGGAACCGCTGCTGCTGATGGGGGCGTCGGATCCTAAAACTCTTTCATGTCTCGTTGTAGAGGCCGCGGACGAGCAAAGTATTGTGTTGTTTAATTTCACCCTGTAAGCACACTTTCAAGAAATTATGTAGAAATTACATTCCTGTAAAATATAATGAACTGAGCTTGGTGCCTGATGGTCCTGTTTCATCTGATTTAAAGATCATGAAGTCCCGTTTTAGCAGCCAGCTAAATATATAATGTCCATGGGGAGGTCTTCCTTTTCTCATCTTTCAATCTAACATCAGTAAAACATGAGATTATGGTTTTTGTGCTGATGTTAGACTCTGTGTGTCTACCTCTTCTGTCAGATTTTCTTTCTCCGTTCCTCCTTCCCGTCTATGTTCTGTTTTATTGATGAAGGCAGGAGGGACTTTAGGGGATGCCAGTTATTTCAGCTCTAGTTCCTTTGCACACACGGACACACGCGCACACACACATACTGCTGGCCTTACTTTCCAAGCTCTTTTCCCTCTGGACTGGTTTGGAACTCTGTGGTCACCGTTCAGACACACACAAAAGCACACAAACAGAGTGACATGCGCGCAGACAGATGTGTACAACTGCACACACACACACACACACACAGAGGCATGTACACACAGACAACGTCATAAGATATTAGTGTAGGAAAACAGCCCTCAGCTGTTTTGGCTTTTATATACTACAACAGATCTGTCTGTCTGTGTTGTTTTGTCAGTTTATTCTATTATTTTAGTGTTTCTGATAGATGTCAGGTTGTTATCAATAGTTGTGAGAAATGTGAAAGGCATCAGGACAAAGGTTTTTTTCTAAATTAGAAAAGAGAAAATGGTTAATGAATATTTTGACATTTCTAACAGCAAAAGGTGAGTTGGGGGTTCATATTTAGGACAAACCAAAATAAGCAGCATTTCAACATCAATGTCCCCACATTGTCTGTTTCCGTCCCCTCCAGCAGATTATATTGTCACACTAAAGGTGTGTTGTTCTCGATGTGTATTGTACATAGTTTGTTTCTCCGTCTGTCTGCAGAGCGTTGTTCGACTACGATGGAAGCGCGTCAGACCTGAGCACACCCAATCAGGCCCTGCCTTTCCATTTCGGGGATGTCCTCCACGTGAGCAGCGCTGGCGAAGAGGAGTGGTGGCCAGCCCGTCACCTCAGCCCCCCGCCTCCAAACTGCCCTGAAGTCGGAGTCATACCCAGCCGCAGGAGGTCAGAGGTCAAAGGGCTTGGGATGGGAGTGGGCTGTTTATTTTGATTGATTGAAGTCTTTGAGCTGGTTTAGGCAGTTGATTCGAGCCCCTGTTCCTACGCTCACATGGAACAGTACTTTCACTGCAACATACAGCATTTCCCAGTAGAGACGTTCATGTCATTGTTCCCCACTTCCTGCTGTCCTGAACCTGGAGAGGGAGAGACAAGGTCAGAGCCTAGACGCCAAACATCGATGCTGTACCCACTCTCCTTTCACATAATCAATTTGCTCTTCATGCCCTCCTCCTCGTCTGCTCTTCCTCCTCATCTCCACCTACTCTTCCTCTCTTCCACCTAATTCTCCTTCCAACTACTCTTCTCCTTCTCCAAGTTCTCTCCTCCTCCTTCTCTCCTCTTCCTCCTATCCTTTTCCTCACCTCTTCCCCCTCTTGTCCTCTTTTACTCCTCTCATTCTCTCCATTCTCCTTTTTTTGCTCCTCTACTTTTTCCCCACCTTTACTCATGTCCTCTCCTCATCTCCTCCTCTTCCTTCTTATATTTATTTCTGTTCCACCTGCTCCTCCCTCTTTCCTCCCCTGCTCCCTGCTCCTTGCATTCTTCTCCTCTCCTATTGTTCTCATCTCCTCATCCTTGTCCTCTCCTCTTTTCCTCTTCCTCCTCCTCCCCTCATCTCCTCCTCTCGTCCTCCTCCTCGTCCCTTCCTCCTTCTCCTCCTCCTCCTTTCTGTTTCACCTGCACCTCTTCCTCTCCTTCCCTCCTCTCCTCTCCTCCTCCTTGTTCTCTCTTCCTCTTCTCCTTCTCCTCCTCTCCTCATCTCCGCTTCTTTCTTCTCTTTCTGTTTCATCGGCCCCTGCTGTTCTCCTTCCCTCCTCTACTCCCCTTCTATCCTCCTCCTCATTTTCTGATCCTGGGCAGCTCTCAGCGGTGGAGAGTTTTAAATTGGTTTTAGTTTGCGCTGGTGTGTCATTCTGCTGTTGGCTCAACACATCATTATATAGAATCTGCTGAATGTAAAGTGGAAACTTCTTCCTCTCACCTCCTCATTGTTTCCCAGCAGAGGACGTGACAGACAGATGTTGATAAGTTTCCCCGGTGGGAAGAGCAGATTTAGAGTTAGTCCGTCTATGACACGGGGAGAGGTGACGAGGATGGAGCAAGTGTTAGTTAGTGCAAGGATGAGTGTGAGTGAGCGAATGGAGCATGGGAGGGATGAATGTTGTCACACAGAGGTGTAGACGGTGGGGTATTAATAGATGGAGGTGTTAGAATAGAGGCTGGTGCTTTATGAATGGAGTAACTGAGGTATAGTCAAGAAATAAAGCTAGTAGAACTGTACTTATTATTTGAAAAAAAGTAACAAAGAAGATATTAGATTATGAACACCAGATGTTTGGATATTAGAAGAGGAAGCATTAGATACAAGATATTATAGGATTCAAAACTGTGGTGGAGTAATGTTGATCAATCATTGATTATTAGAGGCTGGTGTGATATGAAGTCTAATATGTGATGTTAATTAGTGAAATAATGAGCCACGTTTTGAGGAAGCCTGTGTAATTGTCCCTCCCTCTCCTCCACCTCCTCTCCACTATATGTCCTCTGCCTGCTTATCCTCGTCTCCCCTTCCCCTGCTTCTCTGTTTCTCATCTCCACCTCCTTCCCTTCCTCTTTCTGCTCACCTCCTCTCTTCCTCCTTCCCTTCCTCTTTCTGCTCACCTCCTCTCTTCCTTCTTCTCTTCCTCTTTCTGTTTCACCTGCTCCTCGTCCTCCTCCCTCCCCTCCCCTCATGTCCCCTCTCATCTCCTCCTTAAAATAACCATTGGCATTCAAATTTCATTCCAATCATGTCATTTCAAAGAAAGATCCCTTTTCATTTGTTATAATGTAATCACATTCAGATTAGTGGACAAGATATCTCTTTATGGTCAAGTTATATAATATCTGGATATTAAAGTCCACAAAATCAAATCAGCTACCGCTTATTCAAAAATCCTGCTTATAGACAAGATAGTTCCAAAATACTTAAAATCTGATAAGCTATTCATTTACTTTTTGAACAAGGAACGTTATTGGATATGTTGACTTCATTTGTTTATTTTTTGTCATGTGAGAAAATTTGAAGTTATCACAATGAAACTTGCATTGTCAAGTTACGTTGGATTCAATTAGTTTTGTACCACAAATACATTTCGAATCATAGACCTGTCCGTGTAGGTAGAGGTTGGGTGGACGAGTGTGGTAAACAAACACATAACTTACCCCAGAAGTCCGCTGTTCATATCCAGTACAAAACCAAAAATCAACGCTGACTTATTTTAATTTACATCCGTAACTTAAATAACATTACAAACTAATTCATAATACTTATTTCAAGACAAAATATTATGTTTTACTATACCATACCAAGTAGTTTTATTGTCTAAATATAACCATGTCGGTTTTCTTTTTTTTTCTTTTTTTTTTCTTGTCAATTTACGACGTTAATCACATGTTCTGTGATAACAGGTTTAATCTTCCAGACATGAAAGGGGATCAAGAGTTCACATTTGCCTGGTTAAACCCCCATTATTTTACTGTGAACAATTACTGTTGTGTAGGCGTGTTTCACAATGAAGCAATGAATAATGTCTAACATGCCTGAAGAAAGTCCCAATGACAGGAGGCCGTCCCTATAACTGTTACTGTGCAAAAGAACAGATTTTGTCTGAAAAAAAATGACAGCTTCAAACAGATGGGGAGTAAATTTGCGCCATTTATTTGTATTTGTTTAAATCCAATCTCTGATGTTTGTGTTGATGTCTGTCCTCGCTTTGCATTTCTCTTCGTGTTTTTATTTTCCTGTCTTTCCATCTCACAGGGCAGAGAAAAAGGAGAGGTCTCGGTTAAAGACGGTCAGAGTGACGAGGTCTCAAGACAGATCGGTGAGTAGAAAGCTCATTTATCAACTTTAAAACGATGTTTGGTCCTCACAAAGGTCACTCGAGTCTTATCCTAAGTGGTGTTGGCGCACTGACCAGCACGGGTTCATTACTCAGATAAGTAACTAATAATAGGACAGATGAAGTCAGAAGAAATACTCATCCTCTTTTTCCTCTCTAACAATACGACTAAAGGTTGTTGCTTAAAAAAGATGAAACCCTTTTAATCCGAGTTTTCTCTTATTCTGTTGTGGGTCAAATATTCTTAAAAAACAGCAACATAACAACATAAATCATGAATACCATGTGAAACTTTTAATAACAGCTTTCTGTGAGCTTCAGTTCTCAGATGAATTCTCGAATGAGAACTTGTTGAGATGCTGTTAAACGAGGTGCGGAAGGAGGTTTGACATTGTGTTCATTTAATATTTCACCGGCGCACTTTATTATACATATCTGTGCTGTTAATAGATTACAAACAATGCCTCCACACAGAGGTGTCAAACCTTTCTACCATTTCTCATTCAAGCTGTCTCAATGTGAGAACGCGACACTTAAATCAAATCAAAACACATGTTTTGTCTCATACATCATCACACGCAGTACGTGTTGTGGAATTATGTGTTGTGGCCTATAGCTCCAGAGAGCAACGAACAAATAGAATATAACAAAATACTATTGAAGAAGTAGAATATTTCACAAATTAGCAATAAATACATTTCAGAGAAATGGAAAAGTAAACATTGAATGAGTTTGACCATGATACAACCGGTACATATATGGAAAATCAGGGTAGAAAAATAAAAGGACGCTTTCATTTTTAGGTGCAGGAAAGACAGCGTTACTTGTACAGCACATAAGCTGCTCCGTGTTCTGGAAACAAGCTGACATCGGTACAATATGAACCCACCAAATGCTAATGCTCCACAGAGAGTGAGTGTTATTAAATCAATATGTTATTATGAATTCGTTGGCAGAGACATCAAATCAATCACTCAATCCTACTTTATTTATACAGCACATTGTATGCAGGTTATTGCAGTTTTAAGTGCTTCACAGGTGACTGACAAGCAAAAAGTGAGACAGAACACGAGTGGGCGGTGAAAATAACTGAAAAGACAAAAAACAAATCAGCAAGTTAAGCAATTATAGAACAACGCACATGATTCAACAAATATGTAATGAAATATAATTAAAAGCTACAATAACAGTAATGGTAGTAAACATTGTGAAACATAAACTGGACTAATTAAATAGAATAGAACTAAGCAACTTAAATACAATAAAATAAGTGATGAATAATATAACAATAAAAATACTACATTTTTTTCAACTTAAAGATAATAAAATAATAAAAATGTAAATGAAATGGTAAGATGTACCTAAGGTCTAATGACAATGCCTATACACCATTCTTAAACAATAGCCTTACTAGCCAATGTAGAAACCTCAGTATTGTGAATGAGCTGCAGCTGTTTAAAGAACAGTTTTAGAAATATAATTACTGGTGTTGCTGTTGATTGTTAATGATTATTTCTACTTATTAAATTAGTCAACAAGTAAGTCATGAGGAATTTTGTTGTCTAGGAAATATTGTGATTACTCTAAACCTCACATCACTAATACCACATTAATATTCACCAATATGCTTTGGTCTGCAATTATTGATCCTTTTTACGTGAGAATTGACTGTTTTGCAGTTGAATCAACAAATGAATGAGTTGAGCAACTCCTACATGTATGCGCTGACACAAATGTGTTTCATCAGTGACAGCCAGACCACTTGTTACGAGCAAAAGTGTCGGCGGGTTAACTATTAATTAAAAGTACAAACTAGCTTGTTGTTCCTTTGATTGTTCTGACTTAGAAAGTTTCCAGTCTGAGCTCCAAGTCGAAGCGAGACTTTAATCACACTTCACACAGCGTGACGATCAGAGCTGACACACGAGTCTAAAGCAGGCTATTGATATCACTGCGTTGTCAGCTCGCGCGCTTGTTTTTTTTCTCGCGCTGCGTGAATCAGCAAGTCTGCAATCAGCAACTCTGCACGGCGAAGAGCTGATAATTAAAAATGATCACCCACACACACACACACATGCTGTTTCCCCCGTGCTCTGAGAAAAACTGCAAATTAGTCTTGCTCGCTCAAACTGTGTGTGAGAGGAACAGAAAGCCCGTGTGATTTCAAATAGTGCTTCAGTCAAGATACTGTTATGATCATCTTCGGTATGATGACTAATGCTCTCTCTCTCGCTCTCTCTCTCTCTCTCACCAGGATCAGGATGATAAAGGTAGGTATTCTCTCCATCAGTGACACCTGTGGGTCAGAATATGTAACTTCAGCTCTTCAGCGATCCGGATTGACACTGTCGTACCTTTCACCTCCACTCTCCTCCTTCAAACTCCTTCTCCTTCATCCTGCTCTGGGATGAGGAAGAGGAGCATGATGGAGAGGGAAGAAGAGGGTGATCTGAAATGGACAGTAAAGTAGATTGAAAGAACTGTACAAATTTGAATCCATAAGGCCACTGTCCAGGAGAGCTCATAACATACAGAGTGTGTCGGTAAAACTGTGGAAATATTGGAACAGGATTTTTAACAAAAACTGCAATAGTACACAAAACAAATACGGTGCTAGTATTCAGATCTTAAATCGAAGAATGCATTAATACCACAATTAAGAAGTACTTTCTCCTAGATTATAAATTATACTGAAGTGTAAGTACATAAGTGTACTTAAAGTTTGTAAGTAAAAGTAATTGGAGGATCATTTTATAGATGTTGAGTCTAAAATCTGAATTTGTAAAGCAGCTAACTTGAGTATAAAAATTCCAATATTTTCCTCTGAGATTTAGTATAGTAGAAGTACAACGCAGCATAAGATTAAAATGTTTCAGTAAATAACATATACCTCAGAATTGTACTTATGTATAGTACTTGAGTAAATGCACTTAGTTACTTTCTATTACTTTCAGTGTTTTGTAACGTTTGTCTCTGGGAAGTTTGTAATAATAGCATTACCAACTGGAGGTGTAGAGTTTGAAAGAAGTGGGTGTGCCCCTTTAGAATATCTCCTTTGTTATATTAGTACAATAGTTGATGCCCAAATATTTGGCCAACTGTTTTTCCTCTGGACTTGTGCCTTTATTAATGTAATAAGGTAGACATTTTAAAGAAAGTGGTTAACCATGTTGTCTCCTTGAGGCTGTACGGTTCAGGCCTTTGGGATTGCATGCTGCATGCTGGGAAAGGCTCCGGCCTCCTGCTCCATACGGATGGATGGAATGATATTGTGTGTCTGATGTTTTCTGTCAGTGGTTGTGTGACATATAGAAACAATGTAAGTCTGTGCGTTTTTGTCTGAATCTGTGTGTTTGTATGTGTGTGTGTTGCTGACTCTGACCTGTCTTGTCCTTCCAGAGCTGGTAACCTCTGGCACCAGCGATAATGAGAGTAGTTCCTGTAAGTCTAGACCCTCCGCTATCTCTTTCTTTCATTCTTATTTTTATTCTCTCTCTCTCTTCCTTCTTTGCTCGTTCTTGTTCAGTTTTGTTTGTTTATTTGTGTGTGTTTCTCTGTGTGTGCTTGTGGGTGTGTCATGCATACATGCACATGTATTTACTGTGTGTTGTGATTCTTGTGTTTTTATGTGTGTGTGTGTGTGTGTGTGTGTGTGTGTGTGTGTGTGTGTGTGTGTGTGTGTGTGTGTGTGTGTGTGTACGAGCGCGCATGTGTTTGTGTGTAAGTTACCTTTCTCTGCTTCTCCAGCCAGAGCTGTTGCAGAAGTTCAGTCCAAAAGTAGGAAAGGTTCGGGTGTGTTTTGTTGTCAACCGTCCCGCTCGCTGTGCCTCTAAATGTGTTCATCATTTCTCTTCATCCGATCAGCTGGCCAGGAGGAGATCTTGCTCACTTACCAACCTGTCATGCAGCAAGAGGGTCAGTGCTTAACTTCATCTTTCAATTTGTGTTTCTCAAGGTTGTTTCGTCTTTATATTACTCAGTCTTGGGAAGAAGGGTTACTGAAGGCAATCAACAGCACATACACAAATTATGATTTTGATATTATATATGTGTTTACAACTTATATCATGTCTACTCTACATACTGGGTATCTTTGTCTGTGTTGACCTGGTTCTGTGTGTCATATTCCAGTTAATTACACGCGGCCAGTCATCATACTCGGACCAATGAAAGATCGGATCAACGATGACCTCATCTCAGAGTTCCCTGACAAGTTTGGCTCCTGCGTCCCACGTGAGTATCTTAAGCCTATAGTGGACCCTCGCGGACGGGCAAAGTAAAACTTCTGCTTCAGCTATGTGATGAATCCCACACAAGGCAAAGGTTCATTATGAAAACTCTAACATCGTGTTTATAATGCTGTAATAACATATGATCAAAGACGTTAACTACAAGTAAATGTTACAGCTGTTTATACAGCGCAGCGGGGATAGGACGCAAACAGACTGAGGAGGCAGCAGGATGACTTAAGTGATTTTATTGGTGAAATAGCAACACAGTCATCAGGACAACTTTTGGCATTGTAGGTTTCTTTAAACCACGGCAATGTTGAATTTGGATGTTTCTAAAAATATATCGATAATTAAGTATGTTTCCTATCAGCCTCATATCATGCTTGCAGAAATGCCCCGTGGTTAATGTTGCGAAACGATTGGTCAGGTTTGAGCAAATACACTTCACGGTTTAAGGTAAAAAAGGTTTGTGTTAAGAATAATGTGTGGAAAATCTATGACACTCAGACACAACGCGGCCGCGGCGAGACTACGAGGTGGACGGCAGAGATTACCACTTCATGCCCTCCAGGGAGCTCATGGAGCAAGAGATCCAGGAACACAAGTTCATAGAGGCCGGGCAGTACAACAACCATCTGTATGGAACCAGCATACAGTCGGTCAAAGAAGTCGCAGACAAGGTGAGTTTAAGGAGAGCAGAGAGGAGATAGAATACAAAGGACAGCGGAAACAGAATAACATCGAGCCGTGTTGACCTTCACATATTTTTATGCACATTTTGAAGTATTGCATTAGAAAAGCGAAATTTGATACACCGGTAACTTTAAGAAATTGGAGAAATTAAAGCTTGCTTGAGGTGGTTTTTCCTTGTCTAAAAAGATGCGTAAAATGGATTATGGGAACGCCTTTGCCGAATAAATTCTGACGTCGGGAGCATTTAACACGTATGGGAGAAGTCTGCCTTCAGGGCTTTCTGCCTTGATCTTTTCCTAGACCTAACCAAGTAGGTTTTTTTCCTAAACCTCAGAAGTTCACTGGCAGAAGGGGCTTTCTGGCAGAATGAACTCGTGGTGTTTCCAGTTTACTTCTTCTTCTACTCTGTTTACTGGAGGATTACAGTCATACAAGCCAACTTCTGTCCAAACTACGCTGTAGCTGAGTTCATTCGCTCCAAACCAATTGATGCTGAACCAGTTCAAATTAGCTTGACAATAGAATGGAAACCCGGTTTCTGTGTCTCTTTCCCAGGGTAAACACTGTATACTGGATGTATCAGGGAATGCGATCAAGCGTCTCCAGTTGGCAGGCCTCCATCCCATCGCTGTGTTCATTAGACCACGCAACGTCGACAACATACTGTAAGTAACGGGAACATTGACACCACCACCCCCTAACATAAACAACATCCTGTATTTGAGTTGAACAATCTCACCACAAGGTTCATTTTGTTGCTTGTTTTAAAACTCACATGTTCCTCATCAGCAACTAGGTGTAGGTGCAGTTGTAAAAAAAGTGAATCATCATAATGTCATTTGACCACTGTTGAACTTCACAATGAGGTCAAGAAGATTGCTGAGGGTTTAGTTTCATGTATACGGTGTTTTAAATTCTCTTTCTGCACCTTGACATATGTAACTCTTGTTTTTCTCTCCAGAGAGATGAACAAGCGTTTGACTGAGGACCAGGCGAGGAAGACCTTCGACAGAGCTGTCAAACTGGAGCATGAGTTCACAGAGTTCTTCAGCGGTTAGTTACAAGCACACGTACACAGACAATGTACTGTAGGTTTTTAAGAAATAGTTGCAGCAACTAACAAGATATAACATTTTAATTGGTGAGCGTCTGAGGTGTTGGTATGCATTTTTATTTTTGTACTTTGGCCAGAGGCAGACTAGCTGTTTCTAGACTGTATGCTTCCATCCTTCACTCACAGACATTAGAGTAGTATCCATCTTTTCATCTAACTTTGGGCAGGAAAGAGAAGCGTTGAAATTTGTTCCTTTGACAAAAACAATAACATTATTGTTTAGAACGCAAACGATTGTAAAGTTTTCATACGTTACAGCTTTATGCAAGTCAACCACAAGATATTCACGAAGCGGTTTGTTACATTTCCACAAGCAGAGATTATGTTTGGTTCAAACATGGCTGTACTTCTTGATCTTAAGGAAGTCTATGTGTAAAGATCCAACACACACACACTCAAATACACCGATTGTGACCTTTAACGGTTACTTCTCCTTTAATGGAGATTTTGATTTTAGTTTCTTTCTCCACACACAGTGGGCTACCATGGTGATATGTTTTGGTAGATGTTCTTCTTGTATATTCATTTCTCTCTCTCTCTCTCTCTCTCTCTCTCTTTTTTCTGCAGCCATTGTCCATGGCTCGACTCTAGAGGAAGTGTATTCGCAGGTGAGGCAGACTATTGAGGAGCAGTCTGGTCCTTACATCTGGATACCCACCAAGGAGCGACTTTGAATAAACACACACATACTGCAAAATCACACACATCACTCTTTCAACACTTCCTCTAATTTTCTATTATCGGCCTGCTTCCTCTCGTAAACCCACATTTCTGCACACGCGCACACACACACACACACACACACACACACACACACACACAACGATTTACACAAGCACATGCAGTCGGATGAGGCTGGGACTATCTGGGACTGCTACTTCCTCAAGTGGGAGGGGCTAACGTCTGTCCAGCAGCCTATTGGTGGATCTTCCTACAGCTCAGTTCCTTAATGTTTAAGGAGGAGGTTCAAATCAAGGCGACATGTACCATTATCTGATTTGATTTCATTATTGTTCTTCTTATTGTTGTTGTCGTTGTTGTTTTCATATTAACGAAGGGTAATGCATTCATGTATGGGTTTGTAATGATAATATTGTCACCAAGAGGCAGACTTTTGCACGCTGTAGCTTTAAGAGCATGTTTTCGGGACAAAATGTTGATCTCCTTACTGGTCTGTCTGTCTTTCCTCATGGCATTGCTCCTGTTTAGTCTTGTTCTGTCTCTCTCTCTCTCTCTCTCTCTCTCTCTCTCTCTCTCTCTCTCTCTCTCTCTCTCTCTCTCTCTCTCTCTCTCTCTCTCTCTCTCTCTCTCTCTCTCTCATGTCCCACCCTTTAGACTACAGACTTAACAAATGAGTTGGAAACTTTATAACGTGCCCCAGCATTTTGGTATCAAGGACCAAAGTGAAATTTCAGTACAATAGTACTGTTTAGAGACGTATAGCAAGAAAATCATAAATTTAGTAATAATTTAGGATTTCTACCATTGAGACCCTTGTTGATATCTCAATCAAAACTTAAGTAGAAAACTAAGTTAGATCGCTTTAAAATAAATAGTGTTGAGCCTCATAATGGTTTAGAGTCCATTCGGAGCCCTGAGTCCTTATTTCTCAAAGGTGTGAGAATGATGCTTGTAAAAATGTTATTCTCTAAAAGTATATCTGAGGATACATTTATCAAGCGTCCTCTTATTTACAGGATTTCAAGTCCAACGGGCCCAGATCCTCTGTTTTAAAAAACATGTATCAACCATGTCTTCTTCAAACAAGGGCTTCTCTGCCTCCCCTCGTCCTCCTCCTCCTTGTCTCTGTCTCATGCCTTCATCTCGCTCCTCCTCCACATTCACAGTGTGACATTAGTCGAGCACTGTAGCATCAAACGGTGTATCATCTTCTTCATCAACACTATCGTCACGATCATAATCATCAGCATCATTGTTCTAGCTGTCCTTCATACTGCAGTTGCACTAATGAGGGCTGGTTTCTTAAAGCATCTTGACAGCTGATCCCATCCCAGTGTTTCAGGTATTTGGATGTGTGATACCCTCACTTTTCTTTCAGCTATCAGTGATTATTATGTTGGTTTGAAAGAGCTAACGAGGTCAGGGAACTCTTTATGCTCATTGGTTGTGTGGTTGAAGACATCAGGTGAACTCTGGTAAACGCTTCTGTCATGACCCACTGATCAACTGCTTTAGCTCTTTTTTCCAACAGATTTTTCGTTCATGCTGGATTTATGAGTTTTAGTGTGCATGAACAACACCTGAAATTAGCTCCATCTGTGACCTTAGTGCTCCGAGCGTCTCTCCGTGATACAGGCAGATGGTGGACAATCAAAGCGTTGTATTCTTACCTGTTATCCAGCAATGGGTTGCATCTTCAAAAGTGTTTTCAGGATCACATGATGTTTTTATTCTGAATCTGTTAACCGCTTTACAGGCACTAATGTAACTTTACCGTACAAGTAGCCTGTTGATGCTGGCCGTGTCAGTCACATGGCCCTCTCTATGCACATCTTGACACCCACGGGCAGCATTATTCATATCTTGTGATTGGTTTCGAGCTATAATGCTGATCGACATTTGGCAGGGTCAGCTGTGAACAACTTGTGTTTGTTTACAAAAAACTACAGGGCACCTTTAATATACGTTTCATTAATAAAGCAAAGTATGGAGTGTCACAGTCTGGAAATACACTATTTAAATCGGGGTTTAGCCTCGAGCAGAGTAGACTTCTGTGTGATCACAAAAATACCTGTTGGAAATGCAACCCTCTGCAACAGGTGAGACGATTACGATTTGGCTTTTCCCTTAAAGCGACTATAATCAATATTTTTTTATATAATAACAATGTATCAAATGACAATGTGAAAACAATGTGACAATGTGAACAGATAATTATCAGCTCCCTTCTGCTTTATGGAACTTTATATGTGAGTTTCAGTTCATTGTTTAGTTGTCCGGCCCCCGACTGAAGAGCCAGGTATTTCCCTCAGGAGGTGGTGGAGACCAAAACAGAGCTAAAAGAGAGCCAAGTCACAAATGTCGCTGACCTGAAACATGACGATAACCTCTGTTGTTGAGCGTAACATTTGAAATACCGAGATGCTTTTGACAACAAAGTTCCTGCGGACCTTGTCAGCCACCCACTTCCCATCTCCACCCTCAACCCCCGCGGCGCCGACTCCAAACTGACTGGAGACCAGAGACGTACAGAAAGACCGTTCTGTCAACAGAGTAGCTCATAGACCCAAATAATAAATAGTTTCGACCACATGTGTTTCAAAAGCTTTAATATTTCCTCACAGAATGTCCAGCTGAATTACGTTTTTCCATCTATAACGCTCTATGAATCCAGTAAACCAGTGGTGTTGTCAGTTGAGAGAAGTGGACTCGCTCTGTGTGACTCTGGCTGTGTGTTTTAGCCAGGGGACCATGCCACTGTCTGTTAGAGGAAAGCACCGATGCAAAGAATCTATTGAAGAGATGGATCTATATCTAACATTATATTTATCCCTGCTCCAACTGCCTATTTTGGTACAAAAATAAATAAAAGTCTTTATCGAGATTTATTGAAATTCCTTGACCGATGACCAGAGATGATTATTCTTTTTGCGTTGTGGAATGTGAATGAATGTGCATCTGTAAATATGAATATATCCTGCTTTACTTTCACCTCTACTGCAGGTTTGTAGTCTCTATTGATGTCTAATGTGGCTCCCGTTAGCAGAGACACCCAGCTTCTTGGCTCGGAAGGCGAAGCATTTTCTGACTGCAGCAGCTATGGTGACTCTGGGAGGCTCTGAGCTGTTTTAGTTGTTCTCCTTAATTCTACAAAATATGAATCTCCAAGGTCAATTCTCGAATACGTTGATCCATAGACCTCTTCACATATCTCACATGCAGTTGCTGTCTTACCTCATTCACTTGCATGAGGTCCAAAGTCGACATGCACTCTCCTTGAGTTCATCCGGTCCTCCTCGGTTTCAAGTCGCAGTAATCAGGTCATCAGAGGATAATTTCCTGCCGTAATCTACAGAGTGAAAGGAAATATAAAACACAGATGCTTTAAAATTGGCAAGAAATCAACGTAACGATGTGAAGAGAACGTAACACCTGTCGTACCAATAATTGTAAATCTTTTATGTCGTTATAGGTACTTTGACTGCACACAGAGCCTGCTGTACGTGAGAAAAGAAAGGTTCATTGTGAAACAGCAAGATCTGCTGTTTTAACATTTGCATGAGAAGAAAATGGGTTCTTTGCATGTAATCTGTATAGTGTGATGCAGCTCATCATTTTTCGATTTTAGCGAAAAGGTCAGATTTGACAGCAGATTCTCAGGTCCGCTAATGTTAGGTGCTGAATTTTGAGATGGGGAAAATAGCAGCGTTGTGACACGTTGGTTTGGCTGTCAACTCTGTGTCATCCTCACGCCAACACGCCTTGTGAGTGTTGAAGCACCATGAACGCAAGCAGACTCCCCAAGTACCTAGTGTCAGTTTCTGAGGCCAAATCTACTGCCTAACAATAACTTTATTACTGTTGCCAGCTCCACCTTATGTTTTAAAATTGCATTGTCTATCCTGTTACATTTGATTTATTTTAAAGGTTTATGCACCAGAAGTATATTTACTGGTGTTGCCTTCATAATTTGTTGCAGGCCTAAACCATTTTAAAAACGTTAATATTCTTAAATAAAAGTGGCATTTTACTGTGGTAGATGTCAACGTGGAGCTAATTGTTAAACATTTTTTGATATAATGAAGTAGATAACAATGCATCGTAATTTACAAGCTATCATACATTACTATGGAAAATATTACTAAAGTAACGAGTATATAGCTATTAGAAAGATGTAATGGAGTAAAATGTGCATTAAAGTGGAATAAACTGGGATGGCATGCCAGGCCCCAGCCCCAATAAATCCACAACATCAACTGTGGAGGGCAGCAACCTGAACCACCATAATAACCACGTTATGATCAAAAGACTTCACAGTGCATTTTGGGAATAACTGACTTCATCTAAATATAATGTACACAACACATTTCTAAACATCAGAGACAAGGTCAATGTTAGCAATGAAAGCAGCTAAACAGACTTT
Source organism: Melanostigma gelatinosum (assembly GCF_949748355.1). Taxonomy (NCBI): domain Eukaryota; kingdom Metazoa; phylum Chordata; class Actinopteri; order Perciformes; family Zoarcidae; genus Melanostigma; species Melanostigma gelatinosum. The sequence continues at coordinate 16,054,420 of NC_136637.1, read as the reverse complement.
TGTTCCTCTCAGCAGCCGGAGTAGTGAGTCAGTGACCAACGGCCTCACTGTGTTGGCATGAATGCCCGCTTTCCTTCCCCCCCCCCCCCATCAGTGGAAAAGCACCACACAGAAGAGCAGAGGTGGGGTTCTCAGGCTGTAAAAGACCTCTCTGTCCGGACTTTGGCAGCGGCAGCAGAGACGTGTCAGACCAGGTACACCAACCAGAGAGGCACGCTTCATAAACTCTACAGAGGTTCAAATTCTCGAGCTGAGAGTGTTATGACTCCCGAATGACATGCTGTAGATGTAATGTTGTAAATCACTAAAATATATACAGCCTCCTCTGAGTTCCGGATAAGGACTTTTCGCTGAGTCGTCTTGAAGATAGAAGCTGGACTTTGACTTAAGAGTCATCATATAAAGTAGAGGAGAGGGAGCAGGAGGTTATTTTACCCAATAGAGAGAAGAGGAGAGAACGAAGCCATGGCCATGTGGAGGACAGCAGGAGCTCTACTGCTCATACTGCAAACTGGTAAGAGATCATTTATGCACTTAACGAACAGAAAATGTTTCCTTCAGCAGCAAATAAACAAACAAATAAACACAAATACTGTAAAGAATACATGACATGAAGTAATGTTGACCATATTTATCCATTTGACCTCAAATTATTGTTTATGTATGATGGTTTTAATGAGAATAGATAAAAGCAACATGTGAGAAACATGAGGCGCCCCGGTTGGGAAGCACTGTACTGGTGCAGAAGTTACAGTTGGCATAGCAGAGTACAGTCATAGTTGTTGGATACTTGAGATGACAGGATGTGTTCATGAATCTTTTGGTGGAAAGGTTTAATAAGCGAATGACGAGTGCTCTCTGTGTGTGTTGGTGTGTGTGTCTCTCTCTCAGTGTTTGGCCAGAGTAGCATCAGATGGTGCACCATCTCAGATGTAGAGCAGATGAAATGTCAAGCCATGTCGCAGTCGTTCGCCGATGTCTCCATCCGTCCGTCCCTCAGCTGCGTCAACGGTGTGACAGTCGAGGGCTGTGTTCAGAAACTACAGGTCAGATTTTGACAACAACAACTGATGATATTGTCTTTTGCATTGTAAAATATCTCATTCAATGAGTAACCTCAATCAGTCAGATCATCAGAGGACGCATGACTGTAAAAGCTAATACCATTCTTTGAGTGGCTGAATCAGGCAGCAGATAACAAGGCAGGGACTAACGTTGTATGGTATGTTGCAATACACTTCTAAATAGGTCATGCAGTTATCATGCACACTGGGCTGTTTATGACCACCACAAACTAGACGATTTCTGATCTGAAAACAGGACGCCCTAGTTACTCAAGCTAAAATATGAGCGAAACTGCGGGAGATGTGTGAATTATACATTTTACTGTGTAACATTCTCAGGAAATACCTAACAAGCTTAAACAGTTACTAAGTAGCCTTGGTTATTCCTTTCAAAACCATTTTGAATCTAGAGTTGAATCTTCAAACCTCATGTGGATGTGAGCCTGACAATCCTCCTCCAGTTTAGTTTATTGAGCTAGACTGTCATGCTCTTATTTTAATCGGGCATATATGGTTGTTTTGTCTTCTCTTACGCTTCATTTGTCAGAAACTCTTCATAGCTTTCCAAGTGAGTCGTTTAACATTGGGTCTCTTCATATTGAAGGTAAAGTGTAATCTAATCTTTTTGTTTGCTGTATCTGTGCAGAAAAAAGAAGCAGACGCCTTGTCCATGTTCGGCACTGACATCTACAACCTGGGGAAGACGGTTTCCTTCAAGATGGCTGCCAGTGAATCCAAGCCTGATCGTAAGTCGTGTTTTTATTATTCTGAAAGAGAAACTCAAACAGAGAAAACAAAAGGGACAGAGGTAGTAAGTCAGAGAGAAAAACAGGTGTGAAAGGCATTTTATTAGAGTTAAACTAATACAAATATTGCTGCTAATTCGGATTATCAAATTAGAAGGGCAGGTTACCTCATTCAGTATTAGCTGTTTTAATGTTTAAAGGAATAGTTTGGCATTTTGGGAAATACACATATTTTCTTTCTTTCCGAGAGTTAGATGAGACGATTGGTACCACTCTCCTCTGAATGTGAATGTAAGCCAGTCAGCCATTAGCTTAGCTTAGCATAAAAACTGGAAACAGGCAGCTATAGCCTCTTGGACCCTCGGCCCCCGGCTCAGGCCCCTGCTCGAAAAATGAATCAAGTTTAGACTATCTCTGCAACCACAAGGTCTATTTGAATGATCTTAGTATCTTAATAAAGGTTACTCTTGTGAGATTTAAATGAAATATGTCATTTTGCATATCAAAAGCTGTATAATTTGGGAGTTTATAATTTGGGAGTGAATATCCCTTTGGCATATTGCAGTTGCAGCCCAAGACCTCCAGCAAACCAGGTCACATCTGAACTGTGCACAGGCTGATCAGAATCTGATGATGCTAATAACATGAAGAAAAGCTGAGTTGGAGTGGCGTGTTTAGGCTGAATATAACCCATTTTGGTACATTTATCTGTGCCATTTGAAATGTTCTCTTGAAACTATTAAACTAATTTTATTAAATTTGTATAGAATTAATTCCATCTATATTCAACTGTTTTGGCTTTGTTTGAAAAATCAATCAATCGGACATCTTTGTCTCCCTTCAAAGAAACCCATAACCCACTGACCAGCTTTGTATTGAAGGACAATGCCTTTAGAAAGAGTGCAGTCCCACGATTCATCCACTAGATGAAGACAAAAGTCGGGTGACTGTGGCTCAGAGTTAGAGCTGGTCGTTTCAATCAGAGGACCAGTCCAGAGCCGGAATGTCAAACAGTACATTGCTGTCAAAGTACTGATAGCACTTGCTGTCATATGTGTTTTAACACCTGTTTTGTTGTTGCCTCAGGTACCGGTGCTTCCTACTATGCAGTTGCTGTGGTGAAGAAAGCAAATTCTGGCATCAACATCAACAACCTGGCAGGAAAAAAGAGCTGCCACACCGGTAAAGGCCGAACAGCTGGCTGGAACATGCCTTTAGGATATCTCATAGACCAGGGCTACATGTCTGTGGTGGGCTGCAACATCCCCCAGGGTAGGAAACACTAAACACACATATACATAGACATACATCGACGTATAATATACAGAAAGCTGGAGAGACGTGTGTTTGTGTGGTCAGGTGTGGCACATTTCTTCAATGCCAGTTGTGTCCCCGGAGCAACTGAGGTGGGTGACCCTGCGTCTCTGTGTCAGCTGTGCAAAGGAGATGATGTTGGACAGCACAAATGTGAGATGAGCGACAAAGAGAGATACTTCAGCTACGAAGGGGCGTTCAGGTAACACACAGAGGTTACAGTTCTGCAGAACTGTGGATGTACATGTCATTTGCAGTCACTCCAAAACATATTTAGTCTCCTTTCTTTTCTCCACTATTACCAGTATTTTTATTTTTTGTATTTTCATTTCTGTCAATACCACTGATACATTTTTTTCTTTCTGTTATCAGGGCTGTTTTAGGATACGAATGTTGACAACATTTAATTTTCATGACAATCCATCTAATAGTTCAGAAAAGAATTGGACCGGGTTAGTTGACAAACATTAACAATCCCCAGAGCCACCCTGCTAGCATGGATCACATGCAAGGCATAACCAAAGCGTGTTAGCGTCCTTTTGTGACAAGAAGCAAAGCTCATTTTTATGAAAACCTGGATTTAAAGAACACTAATTATGCAAGTATCTTGCACCCTTAATTCTCAACTTCTTTTTGTTTCGCCTCTGTAGGTGTCTGGCTGACGATGCAGGAGATGTGGCCTTCATCAAACACACAACTGTCGAGGAAAACACTGATCGTAAATTCTTGCATCGAACTGGATAGTCAGCAATTAGTTTGCTATTACAGCCACGTTGTTGTTAGCTAATAAGCATGTCTGTTAGCGAACATGTTATTTTTTTCACCAGGTCGTGGTCCAGACTGGGCAAGCGCACTGGTTTCATCGGACTATGAGCTGTTGTGTCGTGACGGCACCAGAGCTCCTGTCTCTCAGTGGAGAACATGCCATCTGGTCCGCGTCCCATTTCGTGGGATTATTGTCGGCAATGACATCACTCCTTCTGTGGTGTTCAACATGCTGACCGAGGGCCTGGTACGTCCAGCTCTTGCTACTAAACAGCTACTAAAGTATCTCAAGAAACAGTGAAGCAATAAGACTTGCATTTAACCACATTGCCGTGATTCTTTCTATGCGATTAAAATGAGTGCATCTTGCCGTCTGCAGGAAAAGTCAGGCTTCAACATGTTTTCGTCTGCTGGATATGGCGGAGGAACTGTACTCTTCTCCAATTCATCTGCCATGTTTCAAGAGACCGAGTCAGACGACCCCAAAAAGTGGATGGGTCGCTTCTATGATAATGCTCTGAGAGCCATGGACTGTAAACGTGAAGGTGAAAAAAAAGATGGCACTCGTGGCTTTCTTGGTAGCTTTTGTGTGAAATGTATTAATTCATTAATTCATTTATATTTTAACCCCTTCTAGTAACTGGGCAATCTACTTAGTTTACCTATCAATTTATCCTTCTTTCCTTATTTACTACCCACCCATTTATCTACAAATACCCATTTATCTACAAATACCCATTTATCTACAAATACCCATTTATCTACAAATATCCCAGATGTGCTGCGGTGGTGTGTGTTGTCCAGCGGTGAGCAGCAGAAATGTGCTGACATGAGCGTGAACTTCCAAAGTAAAGGTCTGACTCCAGAGATCAAATGTGTCTACGGGGACTCTGTGACTGACTGCATGAAGAGAATCAAGGTAACAGATGTTTCTTACTGCTGCTTTATGAGGAACAGCTGCTGTGGTATTCATTCAATTCAAATAAAGGCATTAAACACCAGAGTCTGATGAAGACTGTATCTTTTAGACTCTCTTAGAATCTTAGAGTTAATATTTGTAACATAAACACACATGTTGGATATTGATCATCACTCAGATTTAGTTATTAAAGATGTGTGACCAAGATGTAATGAACAGGACATTTAAAGTAAATTTGTTTTGTGGTGTCTGGTGGACAAACTGAAACAGCGACACTTATTCTAGGCTAAACAAGAGGTTTGGTCCAGAGTCTTATGACTTGGACTGGAGTCAGACTTTTGACCCAAAAAATGAAAAAGACTTGCAACTCGATAATGCTGTGCAAGCAGGAGGGAAAGATGCCATTGTCAGTGCAGAACAGCAGCCAGACAGCTGACGATATATCAGCTGAATCAGCGGGAACATGATTGTGTGTACCAAATTTCATTGTAATTAATGTGATAGTTGTTGACATATTTAAATCTGGACCAGAGTTGTGGACAGACCGAAAGTCATGACATCCATCCAGCAAGCATTTTTATTTCTGTTATCTGTTATGCTAACTCTGTAAGTCTTTTCTCTGTAAAAATAATTAGATTTGGTAAAGGGCATATGATGACTTGTTTCGAACTTGAAACACAAACTTTAGGACTTGGACTTGACTCAAGACTTCTCGGTTACGACTTGAGACTTGTGATATTGGTGATATTGGTGATATTGGTCAGACTGATACTGTATATCTATCGGGCTCCAACAAACAGAAATCTGTGATTATTGAATAAAAAGACCAACCGATGTTCTGCAATCACAATCTCTTCTGTTGCTTTTTGTTTTTTTGTGTAGAACAATGAGGCTGATGCCGTCACTCTGGATGGAGGTTACATCTACTCAGCAGGCAAAGACTACGGCTTGGTCCCTGCTACCGGCGAGAGCTACACAGGTAAAAACACACAAACAAAGACTCACGCAAACAAAGTCACAGATTCTTGTTTCAAACACGACAGTTAAATGTTGTTTTTTCTCCAGAGGACCGTGATGGTGCCATGTACTATGCAGTGGCAGTGGTGAAAAAGAGTAGTCTTGACATCCGTAACATTGACAACCTGCGTGGCCGTCGCTCCTGTCACACCGGATACGGTCGCACGGCTGGCTGGAACATTCCCGTGGCAACGCTGATGGAGAAAGGCCTGATCACCCCTCAGCACTGTCAGATACCACAAGGTCAGTGGGATGCTGGTCTGTGTGTAGCAGAGGTGTTTGCTGGAGTCTTCAGAACTCGTAGAAATCCATTGGTTTAAATACTGAAAATTTATCAAATGTAAGAAAGTCGGGAAAAATGGAGATCACAGTTTAAATTTATAACAAAGATGAGCAGCAAATCCTCGCATTTACTGTACAAAGCTGGAACCAGAGAATGTCTAGCATTTTGACTGGATTAATGACTCATTAATGACTTTGTTTTAGCATGTACATAAAGAACAGTGTCATCCGCATACATTTGAATGTTGACAGATGGGCAGAATAAAGGCCGGTCATTAATGTACAAGCTAAACTAAATAGGGCCCAGTATATATCCCGGTGGAACACCAATGTTGCAGTTAAGGTATGTTGAATGGGTATTGCCAATAAGTACACTTTGCTTCCTGTTTGTTAGATATGATTTCATCCATTTAATAGTATCAATGTGGACATTTAAAAGGATAGTTTTGACAGGAGTAACTCATGGTTCACTGTATCAAAAGCCTTCTTTGATCCAATACTGTCAATCCAATATTACATCAGCAGAGCTCCTCTAAATCTGCAGAAAACATTTAGCAACTGTTGCTACAGGCTGATTATTCCTCCCTCTTATAAACAAACAATAGAATGTATGTTTAAAGTAAAATTAGGTTATAAAACTTATTTGGTTTAAAAGCCTGCCTTTTTCTTCCAGTGTTGATTTTCTATTTTCGTGTTTCCTATGACACTTAGCGGTAGGAGGGTTCTTCAAGCAGAGCTGCGTACCAGGTGCCAACCAGCCCGGTTTCCCCGTGAACCTGTGTGGTGTGTGTGTAGGCGACAGCTCAGGACAGAACAAATGTGAGAAGGGAAAAGACCTGTATGAAGGATACACCGGTGCCTTCAGGTAACATCCCAAAACCCTGCACCTCATCAGGGTTACATGTTTCACTCGAGTTTTGTCCATTTGATTTAATGATAACGATATTACTGAACACAGGAAAACACGACTCTCACAGATCCCAGAAGTTTAAGTTATGACCGTTTTAATTATTTGTCAGTTGCTGACTCGTTATTAGGAGCGCATGTAACAGAATGTTAAGCTCTGCGATTGGATATTTTGTGCTGAAATGCACCTTCGGAGACAAGTTTTTATGTACACAGACATAAAAACTTGTGTTTTATCAATTAACCATATTTCTTCTGGCGTATCATCTTTTGTAATGATGATTCAAGTCGTAGAAGTGATCCAACTGTCACTCATGTAACTGTCTATGTAACTTTGTGAATCAAGGGGGCCCACAATACAGGAGGTTCTCTAACTTAGCAACTTTGTTGCCTTCAATAGAAAAGTTACTTGAACTTATGCCAAACACTTCATGTGTCTGTCTACCTGTCTATTCAGGTGTCTTGCAAATGGAGATGGAGATGTGGCCTTCGTCAAACATTCTACTGTCGTCCAAAACACTGATGGTAAGACAAGATACAAAATGTTCACCTTTAAGGGTCTCGCAATTTTAAGGGACATAATTAACCACCTTACTTTGTTCAGGTAACTCTGGTGAATCATGGACAGTGAATCTCCTATCTACAGACTTCCAGCTGCTCTGTTCTCAGGACACTAAAGCAGAGGTCTCACAGTACAAACACTGTAACCTGGCTAGAGTCCCCTCCCACGCTGTAATGGTACGGCCCGACACCAACATCCACGCTGTCTATGGACTCCTGGACCGCGCACAGGTAAGACGTCCAAGCTATTACACACTATAACTCACGCACACAGATACTTATAGATTACATGGCCCCAATTATAAGAAGGATTTGTTTATTACATTGATAAAACTTCTGTTGAGCAGCTAACTCTCAACTATCTGATCTATCCTTGAACACACCATTAGGGAGTTCTCAAAAATGAGCCTTGTTGCGACAGGATTACTTTGTGAATGTAACGTGAATTTGACCAATAAATGAATACAAAAATGATCAGGTCATGTCTCTGCACTTACATTTAGATTTTTAAGTGAATGTAGTTGAATCAATTGTGTTGGTCAGTTTTGGTGTTTATTCAGTTTCTCTTTTTCTCTGATTCCCTAAATGTCTCTCTGTTTCCTTGTAGACATATTTCGGCAGTGACACAGGTCCTGGTTTTAAGATGTTTGACTCACAGTTCTACAAAGGCACAGATCTCATTTTCAAAGACTCCACTGTGCGCTTCGTGGGCGTTGGTGACAGAAAGACCTACCAGGAGTGGCTGGGCCAGGGCTACATGCAATCACTTGTCGACATGGAGTGTAACTCATCGAGTGCAGGTAAAAACACACTAAATTACATAACTAACTCCTCGCAATAGACACTTGTTCATTAGAGAGCTTTGTAGATGCTGGTAGGTGGATTCCTACACTGTGGACAGACCCATGCTAGCTGTTTCCGTCTCTTAATTAGTTTCTTTGTGCTTAGCTAAACTAGCCATCGGCTGACTCCAGCTTCCAACATACTTGAGAGTGGTATCAATCTAGCACGCTGCAAGAAAGCCAATAAAGGTATAACCCACAAATTCAAGCTATTACTTCAACGTTGTGAAACTGCTGTGGTAAGAAGTTCAACACTGTCAAATATTCGGTAGACCTATATTGCAGCTCATGTTTAAGCTGACTGTGTGGACAGTACAATGTGAGTAAAGCTATCCCCTACTCCAATAAGTGTAATTGTAAAAAACAAAATTATGTTTTTCATGTGTCTACATCAAATGTGTCTACATCTTTCATCAAAATCCAGCCAGGGGTGTCTGAGATATTGCAGATGATATCATGGATGTTACAGCCACTTACCAATATCATTTTGAAAATGCTTGAGTGCATGAAATGAATCATTCTCAACCATATGGGCAGATTGAAGAGCAAAGACAGAAAGATGTAGCCATAAATAAAGACACTAAAAGACACTATTTAGGGAGGCTGCGGCTGATTTATATTGTTTTCTTATGTACAACCTCTCTAATATTTCCCCTTTGTCTTCCTCTTACAGTGATGTCCTCTGTATGGCTGCTGCTGCTGGCCCTGTTCAGCTTCATGCTGACCAACGTCTGGATGTAATGTGACACAGGTGTCCAGCCTCCTCTTCTACTCCCTTCCTCCCCCATTTTCTCCAGTCCTCATCCCTAACTTCTTCACATTTCCTGTATCCCTTTCTGTGTCTTCAGTCTCTCCGTGTCTGCCTCTTCTGTCCATGTTTATTTCTATATTCTCTAATGAATACACAGAAATCTTATCAGAATTTAACCTTCTTCAATTCAGCCGTCATAGCCCTAGTCCAGTCCGATTTAGCCCTGCTCTCCTGAAGAGCCTTCTATCCCTGAATCTATGTTTTTAATTTAAAATTGCATAATTTCTACCTGATTCTATGCTGTTTTAATACACGAGAGGATGACATGTTGGAATTGCCTTTGGATTTAGATAGTTAGTGTTAAACGAAGCACGTCGTCACCTGTTTTCCGTGGCAGATAAGAAAGTTTAGTTGCCAAAGGGCTTTCAGCTGGTGTGAATTCGACACGATGAGAGAAGGTGTTGCGGCCACTTTGTTTATTGAAGGTTAGCTGCCATATCAGTGTGTATGCTGCCACCTGTTACGTTGCTTTAGTGGTTTGTGCATGCCTGTTTGATTATACAAAGAACAGACAAAACTGACTTTTAACTTCACATGAGTCACATGTAATGTTGTAACTTTTGGTTTACCACAGAGTTCCTATTACGATCCAGGTCGCTTTACCTGTACTGTCTATCTTCCGTATGTCTGACATCAGTGACCAGGTCCCCTAGAGATAAGATGATTGTTCCGTCGCTCATGTCTGCAATAAGTTTGGAGCTCGAGTCAGGGGTTAATCATCTTAGCCTAAGCGTTCTCCCCCTGGTACCTTTAAAACTGTATGGATTGTTACCTGCTGTAACTGGCCCCAGATCAGTTCCCCCCCTTATTAAATGCTTCATGTGAATATAGAAGTCAGATTGCCTTTCTGTTCTGCTGCCACTTGCTCTGTGAGCGAACCAACACTGCCTTCCCTTAGTGTAGGCTGAGTTTATAAGCTAATGCCGTATCAGTGAATATGCACTAGTGTTGCCTCCACGCAGAGCTGTGCTGGGGATGGTGTGATGATGAGTGTTTGTCCATAGGCTGTCTGCTTCATGCATTCTCCTCAAATACCTACAATGAAAGATGAATTATTAATTCAAATATATTAATTATTCTCTTATTATTGATGGGAACTTCTTTTAGTCAGAATACCTTCCACCTGCAGCCATTTCTCACACTTTTTTAGCATTTCAGTTCACACATTTGACACAAATCGAGCGGGTAGCCCTGACACACCGGTCAGTTCCATCAGATTTGGGGAGAACATAAAGAAAACATCCTGTGGTTTGTGCTGGAGAGTGAATGAGTTTTAGTTTTGTCTGGATGATTTAGGAGTTTGCGTCAGTTGAGGAAAGACAACAGGCTCAAATGAGGAAATGTGATTTTACCTTTTAGAGTTAAAAGTGGTGTTTTATTTGCATTTTGTTTGACTTAGAGAAAGGGATTGACTCCATTTGGGTTTGGGAAGGGATTTGGCTTAATATTTCTCGTCATTTAAAAGTGTCAAAGGACTATAAAAGTATTAATTAATGTTATAAAAGAAGATACATGTCTATAGTAGACTGCTCTCAAGTCCTCTAATCCAAACAAGTCACTCCAGAAATGTCTCTTTCTCACTCAATCTAACCTGTTCCTGTCATATTTACTCGACTTCCTGTTGCTTGATGCAGTTTCCTGTTAATGTTGATTGGATGTGTATTTTCCGATGTTGAGAGATTTATTTTTATATGAAGTTCAGATGCCATATCAGTGTATATGTACTGACTCATGCTGTCAGAAACAAATGCCTTATCTTCCTCCTGATAGAGATTTATTTCTTTGTGAAATGATGTAACATGTAACTAATATTTAGTTGCCAGGCCAGTGAGTCTGCATAAGTATTGCTACACAAAGATGCCGACTTGAGCTGTTTTCTGTGCTTGTTCAAATGGAATAAAACTGTATTAAAAGCATTCTGTTGAGTTATTATTTCATTGAATGATTTGTTATCAATGTTAATTTTCCTGCAGATGTTCCCAGCTGTCATATAAAGACCCCGGTCATGTACAAGTTCTGTAGGCCTTTAACCCTAGTTTCATAATTGATTAATTATAGTAATGTCTTGATTCAATTCAATTTATTTTTGTATGGCCCAAAATCACAAATTACAAATTTGCCTCAGAGGGCTTTACAATATGTACACGTTTGACATCCTCTTGTCCCGGGACCCTCACATCAGAACAGGAAAAACTCCCCAAAAACCCCTTTAACGGGAGGAAAGAGGAAGAAACCTGTGGGAGAGCAATAGAGGAGGGATCCCTCTCCCAGGATGGACAGAAGTGCAATGATGTCATGTGTAGAACAGGATAGTGAATTACAACACATTCAATGTAATTACAGCACATTCAATGTATGACACAACCATGACAGGAGGCAACACCTGGTCCAGGTAAACCCGGATACACAGGAACCTGTGAGGCGAGAAAGCACAGAGACTCTGGTGAAGAAGCAGGTCAATAAAGTGCATTAATGGTATCGGTAGTATGAAATAGTAATGTGAGTAATAATAAAAGTGATATTAGCAGTTGGAGTCAGCAGGGCCATGGTAGGAGGAAGGACCAGGGTCCAGATGAAACCATGCTCCATGGAAACCTGTGAGGAGAGGAAGCACAAGGACTCCGGGGAAGAGACAAAATCAGTACTGTGCATTAATGGTATCGGTAATCGGATTAATAATGTTAACAATGAAGATCGTAGTCGTGTCAGCAGGGCCATGGCTGGTTGAAGAACCAGTGTCCAGATAAAACTGCGCTCATCCTGTGAGGCGAGAAAGCACAAATACTCCGGGGAAGAAGTAAAGTTAGTAATGAGCATTAATGGGACATCAATGCATACAGACGGAGGTGAAGAAGAGGAGGAGAGAGGTGCTCAGTGTAGGAAGTCCCCCTGTAGTTTTTGGCGATACCAGTTTGTCCATGGGCCGGTCCAAGGCAAGCCAGAGCCAGCCCTAACCATAAGCACTGTCAAAGAGGAAAGTCTTAAGCCTACTCTTAAATGTGGTGAGTGTGTCTGCCCCCCGGACTGAAACGGGAAGCTGGTTCCACAGAAGAGGAGCTTGATAACTGAAGGCTCTGGCTCCCATCCTACTTTTTAAGACTCTAGGAACCACAAGTAACCCTGAATCACTGGATCGCAGCGTTCTAGTAGGGCAGTATGGTACTATAAGCTCTTTAAGATATGATGGAGCCTGACCAATTCGGGCTTTGTAGGTAAGTAAAAGGATTTTAAATTCTATTCTAGATTTTACAGGGAGCCAGTGCAGAGAAGCTAATCCAGGAGTAATATGATCTCTCATCTTAGTTCTTGTTAGTACACGAGCTGCAGCATTCTGGATCAGCTGGAGAGATTTAAGAGACTTATTAGAGCAGCCTGAAAATAAGGAATTGCAGTAATCTAGTCTAGAGGTAACAAATGCATGAATTCATTTCTCTGCATCGCTTTGAGACAGGATGTGCCTGATTTTTGAAATATTACGTAGGTGAAAAAAGGCAGTCCTAGAAATAAGTTTTATCTGAGAGTTGAAAGACAAATCCTGATCAAAGGTAACTCCAAGATTCTTGACGGTGCTGCTGGATGCCAGCGCAATGCCATCTAGAGAAACAAATTGATAAATTCATAGAACATCAGTAAACAGTGGAAAAAGCCAATCTGAATTTTCTCGAGCCCAACGTGACATGTCTTGTCATGATGTCGTGTTTTCTGACCATGAGTCCAAAAGTTACAGATATACAACGTTATACAACGCAAGGAAGTGAGCAGCAAGTTCTCACATTTGAAAAGCTAAAAACCATCAAATGTTGACTTGTAAAAATATTTCAATTAATGAATCATCCAAATAGTTGCCAAATAATTTTCTGATATTTGATTTGTTGTTGCTGCACTGCATTACAGTATAATACAGTCATTGGGTCACGGTTTTGTCAAAGGACAGATGGAATATCTGAACAGAAATGGAGGCAGGTATCAAAGGTACTCTGCAGACTGCTGGTGTACATGTGTGCAGGTCTTTGACTCTGAAAGGTATACATGATTACATTCATTGTCACTGCAGTGACCAACTGTAACAAGCAGCAATAAAATGTCCTCTTATCTCTTATTTTTTTCCAGTGTTTCATATCTCCGTTGCTGTGAAAGCAAATTAACTGAATTACAACTTGAAACCTTGTGAAGACGTATTTCCATATCAGTATTTACACTGTAAATTATAATCTTTATTCATAGTCAGAACCAAATGCTGAATTAATTGTCCATACATATCATCATCACATCTTACTGAATATGTACATTTTTCACCAATAAAATTATTTACCAAGACACCCTCTTCATAAGATCCATAAAAGCTTTGCAGGCGGTGATAGGTGTTGTACCGCACAATGTGAGGGGAAACAGGAGAAATAACAGTATGTGGTTTTGGATCACAGACTTAAGTGAATATGTCATAGATAGATATCAGTACTGAGGGTCTGTCTACATTGAATCATCAATTTACTGAAGAAAAGTGCACTTAACCGTACTATTCTAAACTTCCACTTTTACCAATTTACAATACAGTTCCTAGTATTCCACAGGCTTTCTGTGAGATGAAATAAACACTTCAGATGACCATGCATTCTTAGAGATGTGAAGACAGACACTATATATTTAGTTTAACCCCATAAAGTATCTGGCCATAGGTTGCAGGTCAGTGTGGAGCTCTCGACCACCATTCTTGGTTGTGAACTGATCTTAACCACCCCACTGTTGTGTCGCATTACTGAGGCAGATTGTGTATACGACACTTGTCATTTGCACCACTTGAGATGTTGTCAGCTTATTTATAACTGGTCACAAGTCATCAGTGCGTGCCCAGTCTTTTGAACATCCTCTCGCCAGCCCGTCCTCTTTATTTCTTGATCTGTCTGGAGCTGTCCTTCCATCCCTCCTTCACTTCGTTCACAAATGTCTCTCGGACTCTCTTGAGGCGGCTGCCCATCTCTCCCAGGTCACCGGGGACTCTGCCAGCCTCGACCCGGACCTGCCGCAGCGTCTGTGACCGCATGACCCGCTTCGAAGCGTCCCGACCGGCTATCTGAGCCTTGGTGATGGCGTAGGCTGTGATCTGGGCCGCCCGGCGAATCGGACGAGACTCTGCCAACTTCTCAACGACTTGGAGGTTGTTGAGGAGGTTAAATAGCATACGAGAGAGCATGTTGTCGAGTGTTTTCAAAGAACCTTGAAGCGTTAGCGTAGACAGCTAACTTAGCTGAGCCCTGTAATGACATCAACGTGTACCGTTAGGTGGAGTTATAATCATCGACGGTAGCTTGTATATGGTCATGTATGTGGTGTATATTTCAGTCATAAAAAAGTTGACTTTCTTACTTCAGCTGACCCAGGTGAACGATAGGTTAGTTGCAGTAACAGTCGGTGACATGACACACTGTAAAGCGAGGCTGAAGTTGGTTTCGGACTACATCTCTTTAAGTTCCGGCCTAAAGAGTCGCGCGGAAGCTACGAATCTGAAGCTAACTTCATCATTGTGGCAAACGGTGTTCCGGACGTCTTTGCTGGTGACACCAGCAGGGGAAACACGTCCGGTTGTATTACACGCACGTCCGCTTTAAGCAACAGATTTCTCAGCTAATTTCCCGTATTCGTGCCTCTACGATTTGCGCTTGGTGAGTTGAGCGCAGTCTTCTCCAAAATAAACCTTTTGAGCGTGTGGAAGCGTGTGAAGTGGACAGCAGCCATGCGGGTGATTCTGTTGTTGGCCGTGACCGTGCTGTCTCTGAGCCCGGCGGCAGAAAGCGGAGCCGATAAGAAGAAGCTACAGATTGGCATCAGGAAGCGAGTGGACAACTGCCCCATCAAGTCCCGTAAAGGAGACGTGCTGCACATGCACTACACGGGCAAGCTGGAGGACGGCACGGAGTTTGACAGCAGCATCCCCCGCGACAGGCCCTTCACCTTTACGCTGGCCACCGGCCAGGTGATTAAAGGCTGGGACCAGGGCCTGCTGGGCATGTGCGAGGGCGAGAAGAGGAAGCTGGTCATCCCCTCCGAGCTGGGCTACGGAGAGAGGGGAGCTCCCCCAAAGATCCCTGGAGGAGCGACACTCATCTTCGAAGTGGAGCTGCTCACCATCGAGAGGAGGTCCGAGCTTTGATGAAGAGAGGATGGCAAGGAAAGCAACTTTAAAAACGTATGGTTTTTTTATGCTGCTTTGGACGCAATAGCGAGGTGCTCGTGCCCTATTAACCCCCCATTCCTTTGTGCAGGCTACTACATTATTCCTGGAATACAACATGGCCTCAGCCCTCCTCTGAGACTATTTGATGAGATGAAAATCAAATTATAAACATCTACCATAAGAGTGGATTTGTACTCCAAGCACACGCATCAAGATTGTTTTATAAATCAGAACCTACTTTAAGATTTGCATGGAAAAAACTACATAGTTATTTTATTCATGGTCTGGATTTTTCAGTTATAGCCATTCAATGTATTCACATTAAGTAAAACTCTATTTAGGCGGTTTTATTGGTAGTGGCGGAGTCCGCCATTGCAGGGAGGATTCAAATTGCTTTCACATTCTCAAGAAACGATGCATGTATTTAATCCACAAAAGATGTCTACAAGACAAGGACAACGGTTTTTGTTAACAGAAACAATTTCTGTTATTTTTATTGCACAAATGTTTTTTTTTCTTTCAGGTTCCAGGAGCTGCTGCAGCACTACTACTTGGAGATGATCTGACCTCTGATGAAGACTACATGGAAAATCTTGGAGTAGAGTTGACAACCCACGACGGAGCCGCTGTCCTCGTTATTGTGCTCAGATTTTTTGTTCTGAAGTTATTATATGATACAAGAAGTGATGTATGGCCTTGCTAAACATTAGTAGAACTGACGGTGAGCAGCTAAACCCAGTATTTAGATGCAGGTTGATCATCAAGTCGTGCCCTGTAGTTGTATCCATTTGTTTTCTATTCTTCTGTCATTTTTGTAAGAGGTACAAGGTTCATTCATATGTTTACGTTCTTTTCCCAAAATAATTTAGTTTGTTAATTTCGTCAGAAGTCAGGCAGGGGATGGATTAAGATAAATGCTTTTGTTCATTTTAAATATTTGAATTATGATAATAAAGTGTTCAACTTACAGGAATCTTTACGGTCTGAAGTTGCTTTATTTATCTGTATTTTATGCCGTAAATGCAACAATTCTGATGGCCCTGTATATCTCATTAATGGTGTTTAGTAGACCTATAGTTGGGTAGTGCAGTCTATAAAGCACGTTGTTAACACTCAATGAATGATGCACTGAAGTATTCTGGTAATTACACCCTATAGATAGACTTTAACACTTAATCATTCGGTTCCTCAACTTACAATTTTGTGTGCTGTTAGGGGCAAATACTGTGTGAATAAGGCCAGTTGTCTGGCATGTGGTCTTGATCAGACAGAAGTGTATTAAATGCAGGACAGTTAGAAAACAAATAAAGAAAACCCAAATATCATTGTTTTTTAATATCTGAATAAAATTGCAAAGTATGAGAAAAATATGATTCAAATATCAGTAAAACATCTGTAAATACATATTTTACAATATCCGAAAAAAGGACAAAATGGTGAGTCAAACGAGAGGACCCGTGCACTTCAACAACAGCTGATGACAAAATGGCAGCAGCCAATAGAGTGGCACCACATCTCACAGCTCGGCTGGCAGCTCCAATAGTCATGCGATATGACCGTCGGGCAATTAAATTGCTTAAGAATTTTACATTTCTTGTATCAGCGACGTTTGTTGTGTGCATTTGACAAGAGCATGCGTTTGTTCAGTGAAATCCCAAAACATATGACGTATTTTATTTTATATGCATTGTACATACACAAAATCAATGTATCAAGAACACACCAGCAGGAGGCGCCACTCGGTTGATGTAGATGACGTCAACATAGATCAAATGTTCCACCCGGAGTTCTTCAAAGGACGGACACGTCAACCGGAACTAATGTAACGGTAGCACAGTTGTAAACCTACCTTTCACAATGTCTGCTAAACTAAACGCATTGGTCAGCGATTCTTACGTTGATGTTAGCCAATACAGAGACCAACATTTTAAGGTAAGTGTGAGAAACCTCCGCTAATACCCGAGGTTTGTAACGTCTACGTAACTATTTAGCGTTTAGCTAACAGTTAGCAACCGCCAGGAAACAACATAGCGGGCAGCTCACGCTTAGTATGGAGCGGAGGATTCGAGGGTTATTGGGTTACTACAATGGTGCTTAGTTACTCATATTGATTGTATTTCCAGGGTAACCGCTATGACCAGGAGAAGCTGCTGAAGCAGAGCCACACTCTGTATGTTGGAAACCTCTCATTTTATTCCACCGAGGACCAGGTAGGAAGCTCTCGTTCCGACTATTTTACCAAGCACGTGTGCACATGCAGTACAATAATTCTGACTCCGATTTTTTGCATTGCTCTCAATGTGCTTTGTCAAAAAATCTGGCAACACCATATGATGATGGGAAGCAATATATATATTGTTTAGAACCAAATTTTAGGAAAACATTTCATAGTACAAAGAACACACCACCACATGCATGCAATCCAAGAACAATAAAGTTGAATAGTGGGAGTTGCATTTGTAAAAATCAGTCCATCTAACATCATATGACTACTTTTTGGGCCTATGTGAGCCACTGTGCCACAAATCATTGCATGTAAACTATTAAATATAAATCAATGCCGTGTTTTTGTGAGGCACAATATCACAAAACATAATATTGCAATCTTCAAATGTATCAATACTTCCATGAACTGCTATTACTTAAAGATCTGTCTGGCTGTGACTTTATTTCTCAGGTCCCCAGAGTCTTGCAACTCCAGCAGAGTTGTGTTAAAATTGTAATATATTTCAAAACATTTACTTTTTTTTTTTTTTTAAATCTCAAGAGTGTACAAATTATTTTGAGGATAGTCTTCTGAAGTTCAACTGCTTCTTACTATCTCTTACGCGATTCTCTCTGTTGTCTTTGTAATTGATGGGCAGGTACACGACATATTTTCCAAAAGTGGAGACGTCAAGCGCATCGTCATTGGCCTGGACAAAGTCAAGAAGACCGCCTGTGGATTCTGCTTTGTAGAGTATCCTTGTCAAATTACGCATTCAACCATATTCACAGCAAACGCACCTAAATATCAAATCGACCATCTGCCTGCCTGGTGACTAACCAAAGAAACCATGCATTATTCAGTTTTACCAATTTAGCATGAAGTGACCATGTTGTGCAAGTTTTCGGAGCCTGCAACAGACCTTAACCCTAATCTGTACCAGATACTACACACGCATAGGTGCCGAAAATGCTATGCGCTTCATTAATGGCACACGGCTGGATGACCGCATCATCAGGACGGACTGGGACGCCGGCTTCAAGGAGGGGCGGCAGTACGGCCGCGGCAAATCAGGAGGACAGGTGAGGATGCCGACGTTTGTTTGTTCTTGTATGAAGTCCTTAAGGCCCCCACAAGGTTCACACTGTGTCTGGTACTTGAAGGATGGACATGGTGCAGTTGGCTAGAAGACATTTATTTTAAGCTTGATGAGCTGAAAGGAACTCTGTTGATTGGCTAAAGGAAGGCCCCAACTTGAATTGGTCTTAAGTAGAGCAAGACCAATAAATCAACCAGGGCAATGTATGGCCTGATATTAGCCAAATGCGGGTATGTCACTGTCCGTATATGTCCGCTAATAAGTAAGACATTGCAGCACAGAAAGTAACTAGGTTTGAGGTCACCATGACTTATTTTGTCCAGAGAGAAGGAGTGAGAGAGCTCTGACACATTAATATTCCAACTATCAGGGTTCCCACATGTCCAAAAAAAGATGGAAAACTGGACCACTTTGCCAGTTTTGGTAAAGTCATGGAAAATGACAGAAAAAGTCAAATGTTCTTGTGTTGTCCTAGAAAATCCAACACTCTCCTATTTTCTTCTTAGCTGCGAAATGGTCTTCTCGGCTGTCTATCAGAGCTCCCCAACACTGACAACATTGCCATTCTAAAGTGGTAATTGTTCATAATCATGTTAAAGTTCAATTGGTAGTTCATGGAAGAGAGTGTTCTGAATAGGCTATAATGTTGTGGACGTGCTGTGAACAAAGCCCCAAGTCACCTCACATGGTAGTGTGTCCCAAAAATACAGACCAGGAACCAGCAACACGGGGAAGCGAGTGATTGTAGAAGTTACTGATGTTAGAAGGGTTAACGCATCACATTTGAAATGACTGCTGAACTCTAACACCCCGGTGAGAGTTTTATCAGCCTGTCTACCGGTTTGGTCTTTCATACATGAAAAAAGTTTTGGAAAACAATATTAAAACACACCACATTATGGTGTTTTTTTTATTTTTTGAAAATGGCATAGATTGAAATGGCATTCAAAGAAATCAATACACTCTCATGACATTTTAATACACCAGTATGATATTTAGAAAGTGATATCCCGTCCAAAATAAATTATGCACGATTAACCATGGCCTTTTGAAGAGACAGCATTACTATAGCGTGGCATTTGAAAAGGAAAGTCTATATTAGGCCGTTAACAAATACATAATACGGCCCAATTCTGTTGCAGTGGTAGACGATGAGGAAATGTAACTGTCGGACCAAGAACGTTTATTGTGGGTGAAAAATACAGACAAATACCCTCCGGTATGTAACTTTAGGACAACCCCCCCCCCCCCCCCCCCCCCCTCCCTCTCTATTAAAGTCATGAAACATGTCTTATTTACTTGTACCCTGTGGTTGTGTTGTGTTTCTTCTGTAGGTGAGAGATGAGTACCGGCAGGACTACGACCCAGCCAGAGGCGGCTACGGTAAGCTGGCTGCGCAGCATCGTTCCACAGAGGCTCGTAATAGTTTTTAGACTGAACCCCACCACAGCAGTCTGCCTGGACTACACAGAGCCCCCCCCACTCAGTCCTGGACCAGATGAATTCTCCAACAAGGCCTCTACATGCTACCACAGATATTGTATCCCAGTGTCACCATTAAAACTCTACAGCAGCTCTGCATGGACCACTGGACCCCAGACATGAGCAGCTGTTATTTATTTCTTTTCTGTCCTTTCCTACCTGCTACATGCTGCACCACCGACGTACAGTGTGATATTAACTGAAGTTTTCATTGTCCAGCGCGAAATCTCTCTAAACCAATTCTGTATTCATGTGTAGAATATTTAGGCAACCGGACAAGAGTTTGGCATCAGAATTTTGGCTGGGTTCGGTCTCTTGAGTTGTATTGACCAATCCTGTCCGAGCAGGCTTTGGTCTAATGCAAGTCAAGATTCCATGTGGAGAGCTACAGAGTCAGAACGTATTGACCAACAATGTCATCTCTGAACCCACCCGTTCAGCCTGACGATGATTTTGCTTTTTCTTGGTTAAAAATTAGCTCGTAAACTGGCTACTTTGTGAATCAATCCGGCCGTGCATGATGTCTCTCAACCCCCAACTCCAGTCTGGCATCTCAAGATGCTAATCGGACTGTAAGCGATGAGCAGTGCACGGAAAAGGAAGTCCTGGCCTGGATGTCCGCTGGCTGCACCGCAGCCCCAGAGGATGATCCGCATTCAGACTGATGGGAACCAAGATCGTCCTGCTCATATAGACATATCATCTAGTTCCCCTTCAGGCTCAGAGAGGTTCTGATAGCGTGTAGTGTCTGGGTTGATGATGCATCAAATATCAAGACGGAGTGTGATCGTGTGTACTCTCCATGTCTGGTGAACTGATAATCTGCTGAAGTAATAGAAAGGAAGCGTTCTGTTATCTCACTGATTTCTATGAATGAGACTTTGTCCTTCATTGGGAATACTTTTTTTAAATAAAGATTTTTTGTTTAATGAGTGACACTTTTTTTTCCTAACCACTGTCAGAGATCTGGTAAAACAACGGTCTGCTCAAGTGTGTGAATGTCATCTCATGCTTTTCAGGGAAGAATAGTATTACGTTATACATGCATACTAGGGGTTTAACGGTTCACAAAATTCACGGTTCGGTACGATACAGTGGAGCCACGGCTCGGTACAGTGGAAAACTAAATGCCAGAGAAATGTACTTGATTTTAAAATGTATTTATTCATTACAACTAACATCATGAAGTTATTCTTTGACTTTGAACAATGATGGAACTATACCTGAGTGACTCATCTTCTGGGGTGTCTTCTTAGCAACACATAAGCATAAAAAACAAAAACTGCTCCTTAATGTTATGCAGTATTGTTAATTACATCTTCTCATCATTTTAGTATGAACAATGATTGAACTAAACCTGAGTGAACGTGGCTCTTCATCAAAGGTTTGAACGTGACTTCATCAATAAAGGTTTAAAAAATAAAAAACGTATTTTATTTTTATTCAAACGTATTGTTCGGTTCGTCATGCGTACCTAACCGTGAGCCTCGTACCGAACGGTTCAATACGAATACGCGTATTGTTATACCCCTAATGCATACATGATAGAAAAATAGATTAAACCTGCATCAATACCTTTTGTGGCCACTTGGGGAAGTGGAAACTAGCTGCAAACACAACACTGACATTGTCACCATGCTTGTTATTATCACCTTATTGATTAACGGTTGCTTATTTTCACATCCAGCGGACACAAAGCAATGTGTGTGTGTGTTCGTAGCCACTTGACAATTTTAAATGTAATATTTGTTCTTTTTAGTTTTATTTTGTTCACAAACTAAATCACATAAAGACCAATAAGCCCTTTATGACGTCTCTCTATTGATCATTTTCTGTCTAAATGATGTACGGTTCAATGCGACCGTCGACGCTACCTTTTTACCTGAATGAAGTTGGTGTCTACCTCACGAGATGAAAGCGTTGCTGGTATTAAACACCTGTTGTAAAATGCTGACATGTGAATGCGCTCTAGTGGAGCTGTCATTTTGTAGATCAAAACATGGCATCAATAAGAACTTTTGGGAGCTTTTCAGAGTTCAGTGAGCAGACAACCTCTCCCTTTTCTTTGCAGTCAAGTAACAAAGCCTCGTGATTATACTGGTGATCATCATGCTGAGCAGTTACCCGCGGCTCTTTTCCGAGACAATCCTCGTTCCACCCGCAATAAAGAACTTCGTATCTTGGCAGTTTCTAAGCAGTCAGCTGGTCTCTCATCTCAAAGTGAGCTGTAGTAGTGAAGTGAGGAGCACAGCAGAATACTAAGCAGTTGAAATGGGCTCAGCACATTTGTTTGCATTATATCCCCACCACTAATTCCTGCCATCAGCCACTACATTTTTATTCTTAATCACATGGTCTGCATGCTTCATGTTTGGATAATGAACACAAGATGGCACAAGAGTGGGTGGAGGGACAGAGCGATGTGACAGTGAACCACCTTAAGGAAAGAAACTTCCATTTGTAGCCGGTTGGGACCTTCATTAGCATTAGGAACATTAAAGCTGGGGTAGGCTGTTCATCTTTGGCATTGCTGGGCAACATTCCATAATAACCTTTCAGCGTGTTGTAATTCAAGTGGTATCACAGGCAGTTTTTGGGAAAAAACAGTCCTGGTCCTGCAGTTGCCCTCTCTCTGTCCTAAGCGCCTCCCACCAGACAATCAGGGGCATATGCATGGGCTTCATAGAAACATCATCCTTCATACAGTAACCTCTATATATAGGGGCAATTCTATGAGAA
This sequence comes from Melanostigma gelatinosum, assembly GCF_949748355.1. Taxonomy (NCBI): domain Eukaryota; kingdom Metazoa; phylum Chordata; class Actinopteri; order Perciformes; family Zoarcidae; genus Melanostigma; species Melanostigma gelatinosum. Next base: position 16,031,495 of record NC_136637.1, on the reverse strand, counting down.
CGACTGCTTTTTTAATTTGCTAACTTGTGGGCCTGTAAACCCCTTTGAGACGACATACTGTGATACAAGGTTGAGCTAAAATAGACAGAAAATGTTGCTTATGGTTTAGCATTCTGCAAACTGTAGCCGAGAGATAGCGGCAGCCGTGGGCAGAATGCTGAACTGAAATATATGCATCTCTGCATCTCTGAAATGGAAGAGATTATCATTGTTAATTCATATTGTCAAACTCTCTTTTTGACACATCCGTCTGCCTTTGTTGGGTTGCTTTGCAGTTTAGGCAGTTGTTGCCAAGGCTCCAATAGCTACTTTTTCTGCCGAATCAGGCTTTCAACATCTGAGTCAAACCTCAAGCCCTGTGTTGCAGTGTGAATGCATGAAACCTATTAAGCACAAGAGCAGAGAAGTCAAAATAGTTCTCTAAAAGTCATTGCTTGTCAAAAAGTCTGTCCTCAGTCCCTCCCCTCAGCCCCACTCTCACTTCCCCTGCATTCTCCATCCATCCACCAGATGCCCTCAGACTTCCCACCTGTCCCAGTCACCTGACTCTCTCATTCACCTGTTTCCACTTTCCCTCATCTGCCCTGCAGTCTGATTTCCACTCATTCCCTGCCAGATTGTCAGTGTGTCTTATGCCTTAAGTCCCTTAAGCCCCTCTTGGATTTGTTTGAACTGTTGCCAACCTGTAAGCCTGTTCCTGACCATCGCCTTGAGGAAATCTCCCTTTGTCCTACCTGCTTGCCTGGTACGTATTATCCTGTGTTCCACTTTTATGAAGATACTCTTTCAAAATCAGTTGAACTGAACACATCTGGAGCATGACGATGGGGTCAACATAGTTCCGCTCACTTGACAGGGCTGTGGAGGTACGAAGAAAAGTTAGGAACCACCAGAGCATACACAGGACGCAGAGATTCAAAAGGTAAAAGCAAGCAGAATCATAGGACGCTGTTAGTCTCCTCTGCACAGACGAGGTGGACCCCACCACTGCTGTTTCAGGCCCTTTCTTATGACACTGCAAGGGGGTCAGAAGGAGCTGAGGCCTCAACTGCTGAAAGGACTGTGAAGGAATGTCATTACATCCTCAATACCAGAAACCTGTTCAGGATCCATAAAAGCTCTTTGCATCCAAATTATATGTGTTTGACATTTTGTGCGAGCCTGGGGATTCATCCACTTCCATTTCTTCTGCAGCAGAGGAGGCGTAGCGCATCGAGGCTGCGAGCTTGCCCCACATGATACGGTTCTTGCACATTTGCAACATTAGCTGTTATCATAGTCTGGTTCAGAAAGTCACGATCAAATGGGGTCAAGTGAGAATAAGACAGTGCCAAGGCCAGACCCAGAATTAACGAGCGGTTTATCCCCCCCCCCGCTTTGTCTCACTGACAAACTCATTACTATGGCAGCCTGTCATTGGCCGCTTCCAGATGATGCAGTTGGATAATGATCCCCCATTACAATGAAGAACAACAGCTCTCTCCGTCAGCCTTAAGCGTGAGGATACTCCCCAGACTTGTCATTAACTCATATTAATGGGTTCTTCATGGATATGCAGATTTAAATACACCAGCATAAGCTCACTCGTGTCGAGTTGTTCAATCTCCTCTCATCCCGATTCACGTATGTACAGTACTTTAGGTCTGGATCATTGTTATGTAGATTTGAGGCAAACCTCTTTGTTTTATTATGTACTGCAGACACTGATATTATATAGAGTATAGGGTCCTTTCAACTTCATGGCAGCTCTAGGATGTTCCTTTTTTGTGTGTTTTAATGTGACAATGCCCAAGTGCAAAAAGCCAGGTCTATCAGAAATGATTTAGCCGATTGTGAACCAGACCGTGTCGCCCGACATCAGTGGCAGACCTGACAAATGGTCTTGTGGCTGAATGGGAGCAAATCACTGCAACAGGTTCCAAAATGTTGTGGAAAGCCTTCTCAGAAGTGTGAAGGCTGTTGTCGCATCGTATTCTTGGGACTTTACCATGTGGTTGAAACTAGGACAGAGGCCTACATGCCATTTTGAAAGCCTAGGTTGTGAAACCGCGCCAACCAGAAAGCACAAAGACTCCGGTGAAGAAGCAAAGTCAGTAATGTGCGTTAATGGTATCGGTAATAGAAATTGTAATGCGAGTAATAATTAAAGAAATTATGAAAGGAGGTAAAAACAACGTTGGCGCCTTTTTTTTTTGAAGAAGAAGAAGAAAAACCAGAGGGAACAGTCCTTAATTTGCAGGCCGAACAACACACTGTTTTTGGATCCCGAAGGAGAAACGGATAACGTGCTCCGCCGCTTCAAGCGGCCGGATGAAGATCACGGCGTTTTGGGCTGTGCAGTGATTGGTGAGAAGAATCAGGGTTACATCTTATTTAACTCCCTGGATAAAACATAATCCCATGTACAAAAAAGGTTTCATAACTGTGCATGTTATGCATTTAGTCCTAATCCAAATTCTTTTTTCTATCACCTTGTAGTTTAAGTGTTGTGTTTTTCACAGCGAGGTGACAAGACGATTGTGGGAGATGCTTTCTGACAAAGAAAGTAAATATAAAAATAATGTTGAACGCATAAGAGCCGTTAACAGACCTTGAAGTGTAAAATCAGTGGAGTATATCTCATAGTTTTCATTGAATAAGCTGACATTTAGATTCACAGTCTGTCATATTTTGTCTTTTAAAATGCTATGTAGTGATATTGACTCCTCATAGTCAAAATCACATAGTTTTAACACAGATAGACATTTCATCTATTTGAACAGGTACGTCTTGTGTTCGAGATAGTTACATGTTTTATACAGTAAAAAGAGAAATGAATTTGTCTGAAACAGAATTAGGCAGTTAAACAATACAACACGCTTTCCCTGATTGACAAATAATTCCATCACCATTCACCAGTGTTAGGAGCAACATTAACCTCCGTACTATGTTTGCTCCAGGAGAATAACAGCCAGTGGCATTTCAAACAGTCCAGTGACTAAACTTGCAGATTTCATATTATTTAGGGGGATCTCATTACAGCAAAGTAATTTACTCCTCTGTGATGGTTTGGAAACACATCCATGCTGAAGCGCTGAAGCGTTCCCATAATGAAGCTAAATGAGCTTGACATTTCGCCATAGGGGAAGTGTTGGTGGGGAAAGAGCAGCTTATCTGGTGGCCTGCTTTACATTCAGCTCAAATGTGAGCATTGGTATCGGCCTAGATTGAGAACGAGCGGTGTGGCCTGATGAGGCTGAAGAGGACTCGCTGAAGAGGGTTTGACAGGTAGAAGCTCGGTGTCGAGGCTTAAAAGGCACCTTGTTCCTCCACAGAGATGCAGTGTTTCATCATCTGTGGTTTTATTTCATCCGTCATCCCATACATGAAGGGGTAATACACGCCACATGAGAACACGGATTTCATGTCAAGGAAAATAATGGCAGCACTTCAAGTCAACAGCCAGTGAGTATGAATCCCATAATCCAGGATAGTTTCACGTGAACGTACATCAGAATTAAACAGTGCTGTCTGTTTGGACAGTAGCTCCAAATGTGCACTATCCTTTTCTTGTTCCGGCTGAGAGAGCCTGTCTGTCAACGCTGCTGGACTGGTGAAGCTCGCAGGTCGTTATGCCTCATAGACCTCTCGGTGGAGGCTCTCGCCCTAATATCACGCTTCAGAACACGCTTAACCCTCCTGTTATGTTCCTTTCTTAGGTACAGCCATTATGTTCCCGGGTCAATGTGACCCGGTGCATGTTTAGTCATCCAAAAGTTGTCAGAAACCAAAAATTCCTCATAAATATGGTTTGTACCTCATCACCAACACCATTACTAACAATTCAATCAGTATTTATTGGAATGGAGTTATTCACCCCTCCATAGATCATAGTTCAATTCAGATAACTCACTCGTTTTCATGAAAAATACATGTTCAAACTATTTTTTAGGTACATTGGAAAAACCTAGATATCAATTGCATTAGACTACCATAACATGTATTTCTTTCAAAAATTTTTTTACATTTTGAAACTTTGTTTTTTCATGGGGTGATGTAGATAAATAGAGGTGAGACACCTCTGCTGTTCAGGGTCATATTGACCCGCTCACTCAAAATCAAGCCAAATGAGTCATGAGGATTTGTATTGAAAGTAAACTCTATTTATGTTTATTTAGAGCAGGGATTCCAAATGTGTGGCACGCACACCCCTTGGGGGTGCTCGAGCTGCCTCTAGGGGGTGCGCGAGAGGAAAAATGTAATGGTGGTCTAATGGTGCAGTCCTGTCTCCTAAAAATTACGTTCCCCCAGAACTAAAATGCATTCTCAATTACATTTGACCATAAACGTATTTTCTCCCTGATTACGTTTGTGTTTGACGTATTACAAATACGTTTCTCATCAACATATCTTTGCCATACTTTAGTCTTTATTATTTTTCACATTACACTCATTAATTACACTAATTAAGCCAAGCAGAAGAAGTTTCATACAAAAAAAGTACTTTCAAATATTTATTCTAGATTTTCAAACTTTGAAACGGGTCAATTTGACCCGCAACATAACAGGAGGGTTAATACCCCGCAGTTTTCTGGAGAACTTCACCTCATCCTCGGTGCTCAAACAGCGCCTCGATACAAGTGTTCCTCCTGCACGCTCACTAAAGATCAATGTCAGCCGAGTACAACACTTACCAGTCCAGGTTTTCTAGTGACAGACTTCCTGTCAAGCTGGAGGCTGAAAGTTTCCGCCCCAGTGTTTTCCCTCTGATAGGTGTCTTAAAACATGAAACTCTCATCATAATCTTTCGGTAGAAACAACTGTCACGCTTGAGCTCCTCTTGCTTGAACCACAAAGCGTCTGGTCCCTTCGGCAATAGTGTTAAGGCTAATTGAACACAATTATAATTACAGCAGAATTTTCTTCGCTCCGTTCCAATTTAGTACAGTCCATTTCCTGCCTCTGATCGATCCCCTTCTTCATACCCAGTGGTACTGATGATTGTTTGTGAAAAGCTAAGAATAGTTTGCAGATCCAAACTTTATGACTTCTCTCTCTCTCATGAGTAAACACCAGTGAACCATCCATCACTTAAGAATAGAGAGATCAGGAGTCGAGAGATCTTTTCTTTTGGAAGACATTGTATTTTACAGTAAATCTCAATTGAAAATCTTTTGAGGAATGGAATGATGGTGCAGTATGTCAACGTAGCCTCAATCCCACTTACACTCTCCTTCTCTTTACAACTGAGGAAAACATTACAGGCATATACTGTACTTTATGACTGGTTCAGATCAGTTCACCAAAATTATAGTTTTCTCACGCACTTCAAGTGACATCTAGCAATGCTAAGGTTTAGAGGAATACATCCCTGAGATTTCGGCCTGTACCCCAAAAACAGTGGATGTCAATGGAATTTAATTTCGTTCACTACCAATGACATAATAGATATGTACTTTATTTATCCCCAGGGGTAAATTTGTAATCTTTAATCTGAAACATTTATTGATTTGTTTCCCCCATCTTCTGTTCATTCATGAAGAAGATCAGATAAGACTGGAGCTGCTGGTGGGATGTTGCCCGGCAGGAGCCGCCTCTCAGTAGGGTGGGGTCCTCCTTATTCACAACAGGCTTTATCTGTAAATTGTTCGAAGAACAAAGTTCTGTGTAAATGAACGTTCCTGACCATGTATACGGCCATTTCCGCATCATCTTATATTATCTTACCAAACCATCAACAGTTGGTTTCAGTCGGGTGTACTTTTGCTATTAGCGCCACTACTGGCACAGTTCTTCAGCACCTACAGTACAACTGACATTGTTACATCATTGTAACCATCATGTCAATGCAATCGTCATTTTTACAGATATTTTGTGATTGTTGATTTGTTAATTTCGTTTTTCTACAATTAATTAAAGCAGTGAAATGAAATGCTATTTATTTTTTACATATCTATCTATCTCTCTCTCTCTCTCTCTCTCTCTCTCTCTCTCACTCACTCACTCACTCACTCACTCACTCACTCACTCTCTCTCACATATGAGAAATGCTTCCCTTTGCTTTAATAATGAATAAAAAAAAAGTCTAAATAGATTTTCCAACCAGAACAATGGCTGAAATTTGCCCGTTTCTGCTAAATCCGGATCAATGAAGCACATATGAGGACATCATCTTGCTGTGGTTACATTTATGTTTTGCCTCTCTGATTACAGCTCTCATGCAGATATAACTGTAGTATAAGGCAGACACTTAACTATGGAATTAATACCAGCTAAGTGGATGTAAAATCTGCTGTCTGTAGGAATCCCCAAAGAGCTGAATCCCTCTCATCGGCACTATTCACCGTCTCTGGAGCAGGACGGTAAAAGAGTCAGATTTAACTGTTCAGCTGATACATGACACCGCTGATTTCACATTGAAGGGCTGCGGTTACTGCCGCTTATCAGGGATTTTTCGCAAGCCACCCTAGCAGAGCTGTTTTGGGGGGTATTCAGACAATGATTGTTTGTGATATTAGTCAGAGATGATAATGTAAGGCATGATGTGCAGGCACGAGGCACGATGCCTGGAGGCTTGCTCCCTGATCCAACAGAGTGAGCTTTATTTTAATTCTTCCTGAATAAATAATAATTGAAGCTGAGGAGAAGTTCAAAATAATTCAGTGTTTTCCTTGAAGGAGAAATCCTATTAAGAAAGGAGTTTATTTTTTGTAAACCTGTGATATTAGAATGTTTCAAGACAGAGGAATCTTGAATACTGATATCACTTTTATAGACTGTTATTTCTCTTATCTGACCTCGCTTTATAAATCTGAGTAACACCTTGAGGCTGTGTTTGTTTTCATTACGAGGGTGACTGGGCAGAGACATGCAGCAGCTCTGACAAAACCTTTACAGAGCAGCATATTTTACAATTGCCCAGTGCCATCTTACACTTTGATTATTGAACAATAATATGAAAATAAGAAATAACAGATTGCACATGGTTGTGAACAGAGATTGGGCACCTGCATGTGTTTCACTTCCTTCCACCCAGTGAATGCTGGGATAAGCCTCCTGCTGCATGTGACCCTGAACAGGAGTAAGTAGGTTTGGAAAATGAATGAATAATACAACTAAGGCATGCTGAGGTTCTTCCAGGAAACTTGCGGCAATGGAGATACTGAATATTTTTCCAGGAAATTGACCTGCCAAAAGCCCTGAGAATCCGGCAGCAGATGCTGTGAATAAAAAAAGTTAGAGGAAGAGAGCATTGATCACTTGGCTGGCTCCATTTGGTTTGCAAAATAAACGAGTATGGAGGTAAAAAATGGGGACAGGAGATTGCAGAGCAGCTCAGGGACAGCTGCAAAGTGAATAATTTAATTTCAAAGCAAATTAAAGTATAATATCAGGAGTCGTCGCTGAATAGGCCAGACTGTCCGGTAAACCTGAAATTACTCCCTTATCGCATGACTCTGACAAATGATTTGGTGGAGTAGAATATGAGAACACTGGAAATGGTGATTATTTGATGTTATCTTCATACTAAGATAGCTTTTTGTAAGTTACATACAGTTACACCTGGCAGCACAACTGCACTCTTTCAGTCGGCTGTTTGCCCCATGAGAAGGTTCAATCATGACGATAGTCACGGCCACCATTATATACTCCGATATGAAATCTCATCATCTCCTATCAGCTGAACTCGACCGTAAAGGACACCGGGTTGAAATAACATCCATTTTCCATCAATATTCTGAAAGGGAATCAACAGATATGTAACTGCTAAAAATTTCCAAGGTAAATGTGCCGTGTTCAAATGTTCAGCCATGGTATATTCCACTCTTGCTAATTCCATATCAAAATCCAGTTAGTGTAAAATCGAATCAAATGTAAATGAGCCAGCTAAAACTATACACATGCTCAAACTGGGGATATAGCGATGATTGAGGTTGATTCAAACTGTATGCACCAGCAAACAGTCCCTGGTGTATCTGGATTCTCAGACCCTATAGCAGTGGTTCCTAACTTTTTCTATTTGCTCCTGATGCGTGGTGGTGTCCTGAGGGATCTCCTCAGAGCTGTATCAGGGTATCGGTGAGCTCCTGGACAGTCTGTTGCGCTACTTGGCCAAACTTTGGCAACATGAGGCCGGGCATTGTCCTGCGTGTGTGACCCTCCAAGGATATGCATCCCAAGACCATCACTGACTGTAAAACCGGTCATGCTGGATGGTGTTGCAGGCAGCATAACGTTAGCCACGGTGTCAAGACTCTCTTACGTCTGTCACATGTGCTAATTGTGAACCTGCTCTCATCTCTGAAGACAACAGAGCACCAATGGCGTACCTGCCAATTCTGATGTTCTCTGGCAAATTCCAATCAAGCTGCATGGTGCTGGGCTGTGAGAAAAGGTCCCACTAGACTAGAGGATGTCGGGCCCTCATGCCACCCTCATGGAGTCTGTTTCTGACAGTTTGGTCAGAAACATGCACAAGAGTAGCACTGGAGGTCGTTTTGTAGACCTCCGGCAGTGCTCCTCCTGTTCCTCCTCGCACAAAGGAGCAGATACCGATCCTGCTGCTGGGTTGTTGCCCATTTACGGCCCTCTCCTCATGGAATGGCCTGTCTCCTGGTATCTCTCTTAAAAGGGTGGTGGGAGACACAGCAAACCTTCTTGCGGCGGCTTGTGTGGATGTGCCATCCTGGAGGAGCTGGACTAGGCAGGGCAGGTGAGATGTATTCACAATAGCTTACGCTTCCTAACTTGACAGATCGATATCCCAGAAGTTTAATTAGTTTTCATGTTGTGCTCAAGGCAACATTAGTGGTGAGGCTAGGCTAACTCAATACAGTACGTGGATATATTACAAATTATAATCTTTTTAAAGTAGTTGAACTGTTCCACAATCTCTCCACGCACCCCCTGACAACTACAGAAGTATCTCCTGGGTACAAGCAGCGCTGGTTGTGAATCACTCGTGTTTAGAAAGAGCAAGCAGAAATGCACTCCACAGCCATTAAAAAGCTACCTTTATCTCTCTACACATCTCTATTGAAAAGATGTTACCGGGCAAGTCGACGAAACATAAAACACGAAGCTGAAAGGAAAGAACTGTAATGTAAAGAAACAAGGATGGTTAGATGCCCAGTGGGGAACTGGAATTACTGCACTCGATGGTCTGAAATATAATGCTAGCTTTGACTGGAATAATGCTTGAAAAGCAATTACAAAGAACTATTGTGTTGATAGGAGGAATATTATATTTTTGTGTATGTTTGTGAGCCTAAGTATGCGAGCATGCATCTGTTTACATATCGATGCGCACAAAGGTTTCTATGTCAAACAGAAGCGCATGTTAAATGAGGCAATTACTTTCACCCAATCCACTGAGACTCATTTGCACTATGCTAACAAGGGCTAACCGCACATAGATAGAAAGGAATGAATACCAACAGTCAATGCAACTTAATCCTGTCAACCTGAGATAGATTTGGAGAGGAAGATTATATTTTAACTTTGTCAAGAAAACTACAATGTAAAGTGAATTAAGTTTGAGGATAACAAATGTATTAAAAAATGGTTATGAATACATAGTTTTATCTTAAAGCTGTTCTGATCAACATTGTTTTGTCAACGATGAATCAAATGGCTATGTATTATGTGAAAAGGGTCAGTCACAGTGTTGATCCCACAAATAATTATCGCTCACCTTTGCAGTTCCCTTCGGCTTTATGGAGCATTTTAGCATCTTTCAGGTCATTGTTTTGGTTCACGCTCACCACTCTAGTCGTGTCGTTCTTTAAAACCCACTGTGCGCTACCTTTCCATCATGGCACAAATTTAGCAACTAGCTGTTGAACATCGTGGATAATGTTAGTCGGTAATAAGCCTCGTCCATATCTGCATATGTCTGCTTTTGAGTGCTCCACCACACCCCATGACAAAATGGGCAACAGACATCACCCAGTTAAAGACAGGAATCCATTTAACAATTACTTTACTCGTAAAAGAAGGTACTACTTTTTAGTCAGCAGCAGCAATAGGTTTTATAAAATCAGCTGCCATACCGCTCTTCCTTCTTGCATTTTTCACTGGTGCTTATTAATGAGCCAGGAAGCCTTCACTTCTTTCTTTTGCTCATTGACTCTCCCTGCGGAGCAGCTCTGCCTCTGAGAAACTAAAACTCCAATCTGCAGCAGAGAAACTAGTAAATTTGACAGATCTGATATGAATCCAGCACCACTTAATGTCTCTGCACCTTCAGATCAAGCTGCAACCTGCTTCCCGCTGTCGCCAGGACTAAGCTCTGCGCTCGGCCCACAGAGAAGGGAACCAGTCGAGAGAGAAGGGAACCAGTCGAGCATAGAGAGAAGGGAACCAGTCGAGAGAGAAGGGAACCAGTCGAGCATAGAGAGAAGGGAACCAGTCGAGAGAGAAGGGAACCAGTCGAGTGGATGGTTTTAAAACTGGACTTCATGGTTTTTTTTCACTGCTTAACTTCTTGTAACTGTAGTTTCCATTCCGTTTTAATTGTGGTGTTTTTGCAGTTTCCTTTTGAGTTCCAATAAAAATGAATGCGGAACATATTCATTTTTGATAAAGCCCAGAAGTAGCAATAAGTCTACAAATAATAAAACATGTTCATATTCGGAGTAGAACGGGGATATTTTCATGGTAATGTTTTAAAGACTTCTCTGAGAGCGAACGAGTCAGCAGGCTGAGATGAGGCGGCACATTTTCACAATGTGCGAGAAATTACTTTTCTCACACCTCTGCAGCAGAATGGTTTCACATTCTATGTGATTGTAAGGCAATATCATCAGATCTTTCAGATATGACAACAAATAATCAAGGGGGTAAATAGCATCAATCCAATTTTCAATTTCGCTTTTCACTGAGGAGAGGGCTGTGATGGTGGAATTATGTTCCCATCTATGACACAATGTTTTATTGAGACATGAGTTTCTCTTTGTATTTTCAGAAGCGTTTTGTAGGGAGAGGGTAAGCAAAGTCCTTGAGGGATTAAAACTGAGAAAGGACGGAAAAGATGGACAGAGAAGAAAGAACATTAACAACAAATTACCTTTGCTTTTTTCTGTCAAGGTTTTATTGCTTAAAGGAAACAACAGAATCATTTTAGATTCATGAGACACTCTTTAAGATATCCAACTTTACAATCATCAAGCCTCTTGAGATGATCTATAATTGTGCAATCAAGCTCTCAAATAGAAGGTTCAATTTGTGAAAGAACAACTTCGTCTCATCCCCCTTCAGCGGCGTTGTAAAAGGGTCCCTTAATGAGAAGACGAAACTGTTCTATAATTGGTTGTTTCATTGATTGTTTTGTGTTCCAACAATCATGTATCGCTCAGATGGTGTTAGACAGCGCAGCTCTAATGATTGGTAACTAAGTGAGTGTGAGGGACCGCTCGACAACCATGTCTGCATAATGAGAAAAGTATAAATAGTTTAGCTTTGGGACCCCAGTTGCCTTATTTTACTAGTGTGCGCTCAATTGTGTGCACACATGAAAAGTAAATGCGCTTTCTGTTAAGTATAGAGTTTGACAGAGCAAAGTCATTAATTATTCATTTCGGTGCAAAGGTGATGTAAGCTTTGCATTGCCTTTTAAAAATCTGTGTTTTTGTTAGTAATTTGATGGATGTTACAGTCTCCACATCACTCCACACAGATCTGATGTTTTAGTCTCATTAATGAAGCAGAAGATGTGGGAAATAGCAATTCACCCGGATGTGTTTGAGTGCATGATGGTCATGACACGCATATATTAATGTCAAAGTTGTGGTTTTTGTGGCCATAGATGTACTCAAATAATCGTGTTCTGAATAGAAAATGTCTTCTGAATACTGAAGAATGTAGATTCGTTATTAGTTACAGCAAGTGGCAGAAATACCCAGAAGAAGAGAAACAATGGTGAAGAGAGAATATCGTCACATTTAGGGGAAGAAGCCAGTAGGGAGCTCAACACTAGGCCCACAGTAGGAGTATAGAATGGCATAAGACAGAATGCATTGCTCCATGGGCCAGCTCAGTTTACATGTGCTCTGTTTGATTTAGCAGTAAAGCCATACCATATTGACCTCTACTTGATTTGTCAGAATTAATATGAAAACTGGAGTCAAATTCCATGTATTTACATCTTCAGCGTTTCCATACAGTCTATGGGTTCCATTCACCAGTTTTTATAGGTAAAAAATAAAAAAACAGGTGAACGGAAATGCACATCCTCTTCACAGTCCCTCCTTTGCTGCATATGAACAGGTGCCTACTCTCATTTCTGCTGCTAGCTATCTTTCCTAACTGTGCATGCTCTGTTGAATATGATCATGCAGCAGCTTCATCAGTGTTGGCAGTACACTGCATCAGTGGGGAAATGAACCGGGCGCTGTGCTGCTCATTCTGGCTCACCACTAAGGTCGTGTTAGTGCTCAATTGTGGGGTACAGTAGAGCAGGAAATTGGAGCCCTGCAGAGTGGATTTATGCCAAAATAAGCCTATTTGCACCTGTATGACCATGCATATGCAAATCATATGTAAATCTCTTTACTTTCTCCACAGTACGCTTATTTTGTAGGTGAGGTGAGGCTGTGATGGATTCCCTCATGCTTTAAAATGTAAACTCCTCCACATTTCAGAAATACAAAACGCCATTTAAAAGGTGGTGTAATGAGTTTTCTCGTACTGAATAGTGCCTATCATTCACTGTAAGTCCTTTTGTGTTCATCACACCGTGTTACAATGAGACCGTACACATGAGCAAATAACAAGTTGAATTTCCAATGTCTTTAATAAAACAACCAAAGTTTAGGTTTTTCTGACAAGCGACCTGTCTGCTTGCGAATACTGACTGTGCTCTCTTAGAAGCATAGGCAGAAGTGGTGGGATGCCGTTGTACCGCCTAAACGCCTTTAACGGGGGAGTTTGGAGTGTCTTGGTTTCGGTTCTTGGGTTTTAACACCGAAGCTGCAGTTTGCAACTCACCTCCTACCAACAGTCATCGTTGGTGTCCTTTAGTGAACCTCTAACTTTCCAGAATCTTGACAAACTAGTTTTGATTGCCTTTAATTAAGCCTTTAACTAAAGTTGAAAACCTTGAATGAATTATTTAGTTTTTTGAGATCTTTTGAGTGTACTCCTTGAAACAATACTGACAAAACTATGGTCAAAATTAACCAATTGTGTGCAAAAATGCATAAAAAGAGATGCTCGCCAAATCAAGTCATTGTCTTTTTCCTGGCAGTTGTGTTTACTTTCGGTGTTTTCTCCCAGCAATGCAACGAACAGCACCGATCCCACAAGGATGCACTGTTTGTGAAAACACAAATAATCAATAAACTGTGTAACTTTGAAAGACACTCATTCGATGTGGCCAATTCAGACAGCTACTTCATCAAATTAGCTTCAATCGTCACAATGTCTGTCTCAGTTGTTTTTGCTCCTCTGTCCCTCTCACCAGCCACTTCTGGCCCCTGTATTGCCATTCTCCATCTATCCACTGGATGGCCCCACACTCTCCACCTGTCCCAATCACCTGACTCTCACTTCCACCTGCTCAACTGTTTTCCCCCATCAGCCCTGCTGTGTACAACAAGCTCATTTCCACTCATTCCTGGTCAGATAGTCAATGTTACGTAGCGCCTTGTTTTCCTCTGTGGCTGCCTGCACTGTTCCAGTTCCCCTGTGGATTATCAGTTACTGCTGTTTGGACTACCGACCCATACGAGTACGTTTTTGTGTTTTCATTTTGTCAATAAATCCTTGAACTCTTCCTGTTTGCCTAGACAGCATTTAGTCTGAAGCTTTCTGAAGCACTGAATCATTACGATGTTTTGAAAATTATCAACTGTTGTTGAAGCATTTGTGACAATCAAAAATGGCAACAACTGCTGGCCAAGCTGCTGGTATTACACTTGTGTGGATGGATTCAAGCTGAGACCACGATGAGACAGCCACAATACAAGTGCTTCTGCTTTCAATGGTTTGTTCGATAAAACTGATCCCTTTTAAACAGCTCTGTTATTAAATACTGAGGCCGACTGACTAAAACATCCCATATTCAAAACTCGCGCAACCCCCCTCTGAGTGTGACGTAACGAGGTTTTATATGAAAGGTCACGTGATTTTTTTATTTTTTTTGCATTGGTGAAGTGAGGCATCATTTTGCCTTGATACTTCGTCCTTTTGAGAGGTAAATGGATCAGTAATTTGCTTCCACATCAATGATCGAAGCTCCCCAGGAGTCATAGCTGGATTATGGACCAGGCCAGAGGGGCAAGTGCCCCGGGGCATCGGACTGCCAGAAGGCTCCGCAAAACTAGAATGCACAAGAGCAGTTGTGTTTTTAAACTCTGCAGAAAGACAAAAAAAACAACAACACTTGTGCATGTGATCTGAGATGTGATGTTTTGATTTATGTGTAAAAAAACATAACTTATCATATCTGACGTACGGTGGAACAAGTGTGTAATTGTTGCTGGGGATGGGGGCCTCGTTGGGGGCCTTCATTGTCACTTGTGGTCAGAACCTACAACCCCAACCTGGTTTCCCCTAATGTCTGACTGAAGATTTTGCCCTTGAGGTGAAAAATCCATTTATTTTGTATTGTACCTGTAATAAGACCCTCATCAAAGAGAGACTGCTGGCAGCCTGCAACACATGGCCTTGATAGGATACGGCGTATACCGTTGTGTGGGTGAACACTAGCAAAGCTAAGCCGCTCCCATTGACCTTCATCGGGAAAAACAAAAGCCCCACTGCTGTTTTTTCATGGCTAGAAGGTCAGCCCGGAGGTATTTGTGGATGACTCACATTTGTGGGTGTTCATTTGAAGTTTGCGGTGTCTTGTGCAGGCCTATGTGTGGTCCCAAAGGATTCATGTTGATTGATGGGCATCTTATTTTTAAATTCAAGTGTTGAAAAAGAACATGCATAATACATGTTTTGGCACTTTCTGCCAAACATCCAAATTCCAATCAGACTTTGGTATAGGCTGAGTGTAGAGGAGCTCAGAGGTGACACTTTCTTTCGTTGTCAAAGGGAGTCTTTCTTTGGCTGGAGGTGCACTGTGTCAAATCCAGCCTTCACTGTCCTGAAATCAGCATTCTTGTCTCCCTTTTCCCCCTGAATTCTATAAAAAAGGCAGATAATATCGAGAAATTGTTATTTTATTTATATTTTTAAACAGCAGATTCACAACATCTCTGGAAATTTATGAATATGACCTTTCATTGGAGGAAATGCAGGGTACTTGCACCTCTGTCAGGGATATAGGCTGTCTATTTTTTTTTACAACTTTTTGTGCTTCTGTGCTTATTTAAAATGCATGTTTGAAATGTGACTTGTTAGTTTGAAAAGCTAGATAAAAACATTTTGAGTTTATCCATAGATGGATTAACAAAGGGCCCAGTGGCTGGGCTTCACCTGCAAAACAAGGATGTAAAACGACTACAAATAGACTCTAAACCAGCACTGTCTGGATGACGTGCTTCTGTTTAGGAGGGGGGGGGGGGGGGGGCATTTACATGTCTGTGCCCAGGGACCGGTTAGGTAAAAACGTTTCACTCATGATTTATTGAACAGGGAAGTCCGAATCTTTGAATATCTTTCAAACTTTACCTAACAGGGAACAGGGACCCATCTCATAGGTTTCCCTGGTCTCATGCAAATAAATGTGAGATTTGTATTACTTTTAGATGTTTGAGATGACCCACAACTACATTCAGAGTTAAACGGCAACTATAGCCACATGCTCTCTCTGTACTTCAGTGAAATCAGCCCTGCGAACTCGGAGTTACTTCATGATCTCAGTATTGGAGAAAAAAAAAGAAAAAAGCCCTGCCTCCTCTTTGCTTCGCTCCATCTTTTCCATCTGTGAGGGAGGGACATCCCCCCCCCCCCCCCCCCCCCCCCCCCCCCCACACACACACCACACACACACACACAGCCTGGGTACCGGCCGGCCCCTCCAGCAGGGCTACTGCAGCGGAGCTGAAAGAGAGCAGCAGAGGAGAGCAGCGGAGGAGGCGGACGGACAGACGGTCTCCCCTCCGACTCGTGGGATAATACTGTGCCGCATCCCATCGCTTCAACATGCCTTTGGGGAGTAAAAGACTCGCTGTGATTACTGCGCTGGTCGCCTCGCTGCTGCTCGGCTCCTGGGGGACAGGTGGAGAAGGTGAGCGGCTTCCTGCTGTTGAGTGCGTTGTTTTGTTAAAAGGGACCATTAAGACATCACTCGACAATGAGGCGACATCATGTATTTGGCTGCTTGATGAGACTTTAAACTTTATGACAAAACAAGTGCATTAAGAAGATTAAAGTGCTATTCTTCTTTTGTCTCGAAAATTGGTCAAACATGATGAGGACTACTTTTCATGACGCTAGAATGAATTAAAAACAATTGAAATATGTCTGCATATATTGGTCAATCAAGAGAATCCAAACGCTGATAAGTATTCGGCTGTGATTAGGGATTATTTTCATGATTGATTGATCTGCTGATTATTTTCTCCAATAATCAATAGACTTGGCCTAATCTATAAAATGTCCGTTTCCCAAAGTCCAAGATGACGCCTTCAAAAATGTGTCTGATGAGCAGTCCAAAACACCCAAAGATCTTCAGTTAACAATGGTTTGAATCGGAGAAAAGCAGTAAATCTTCACATTGCTGCCACTTTGGTATACTTTTGCTTTATCAAACAGTTACATTTATGTTTAAAGGACTAATTGTTTCCAGCTATAGCCTTTTCCTAAAAAGAAAGTCAAGGAATCTGCCTTCAATGTTTGGTTTTTTTGTAAGCGGTCTTACCTTTTACTTGTGAAGAAGCAATGCTCGTGCTCTTTATTCTGTGAATTTGGCGAATTAAACGGTTTGCTGGGTCTAATCCGACCACCTCGGGTCTTGTTGAAAGGGAGCTCACATCCTCAGGGGATTTACGACCGTCAAGTTTTAAGAAACAGCGAATCCCACAAGTTGTGTTCTTATTTTAGCTTTTCTCCAGCATTTGATGTTTCCTCATGAGAGAAAGGAGAAACTCTGGTTTTTCTGTGGAGATGTGAGGGAGCTGCACAGGATGCTGCTGCCGCTTCTTCGGCTCCAGTTTTACTCAGAACAGGTTTCAGAAAAGATCCTAAAAAGTGTGTTGTTTGGCAAAGGGATGATTTCAGAAGTGAAGTCACTGAAAAAGTTGCTTCTTTAATGGTTGCTTGAGAAACTTAAAGGAATGAGAGCATTTACCCTGCAACAAGTGTGAGAAATAGATGGATCTCTTTTTCCCTGCCGCCCCTGAGTGCATGCTGTTATTTTCCTCTCTAAGGTTTTAATGAATACTTCCAGTCGCTGCATTCTTAAAATAGTAGCCCGCTACAATGTGATGACCTTCCTCCCCACTGTAAGGTTCTACTCTCTTGGAAATACGCTGTAAATAAGGCCATCTGTTAAGGTGACATCCCTGTACGGATTGACAAAAGAAAAGAGGAATATACATTATAGGCATTGTGTTTTTTCAACTGTATTGATTGTTTGGGTAGACAACAGCTATAACGGGGGGAAGAAAGTGGTGTTGTTGGTATGGAATGAAAGTCACCCAAATCCAGATGAAATGGGTATTTGTCTGTAGGCTCAGACACGACAATCTCCAAGAGACGAATAAAAAAAACCTGAAATTGACTATCGCTCCACTGTGGTTCATATATTTTGCAGCACATTGTAACCGCATTCGTCAGAGTCTTTATCATCCACTTAACAACCTGTCTGTATTATGCCTCCTAAGCAATGCACGGGTTTCAGCTCAGTAAAGACCTATCATATCATTCATCCTGCTTTGTACATGAAGGACAGGAGGTTTCTGTCATTGTCACATTCATCATCTTCAGCGATACTCTCTCTCTCTCTTCCCGTTAACATAGTGCATGTCCTTTCCTCTCTGACACTTGCTGTGTAGAGGTGAGAGAGTAAAGGCAACTTCTCCTCAGCTCTTTTTTTCCCAGTGCGTTTCAACTTTTTATGTGTACAAATAACACGATATGAAAAGCCTCCAAAAGTTTTTGAATGTGCACCGTTATTCCCATATTTAAAAAA
Organism: Melanostigma gelatinosum; assembly: GCF_949748355.1. Classification (NCBI taxonomy): domain Eukaryota; kingdom Metazoa; phylum Chordata; class Actinopteri; order Perciformes; family Zoarcidae; genus Melanostigma; species Melanostigma gelatinosum. The sequence continues at coordinate 16,013,431 of NC_136637.1, read as the reverse complement.
TTGTCTCACTTCTCTCTATGGGTGTGGCGATTCAAAATGGCTATAGACACTATTGATATCTGGTGTTGTTGAATAACGCGTCCTACAAACTTGGCAAAAGAAGAAGTGATAGCTGTTTTGAACATGTTGAAGCCTCCTATCGTAGGGAAAGGGGTCAGAAGCCATGAATCGCTCAAATGGGGATAACGGCAAACATATACACGAAACTTTACATGAGTAACTGAAACATTTAAAGAGATCTTGAGAGAGAGCTTGTAACTCATGGAGAGGATTTTTAGATGTTTAGAGGTTTGATCCGCCGCTCCTGGTTAAGGTTTGGTTAAAGGAGTAGTGTGTATCCATTGGCATGGAATATAATGTTCACTTCTGTGGTTTCAGTATTATCACCTGAATTGTTGTGTTTTTGTTAGATTAGGAAGAGGCTTTCATATCTACATTGGGAGTGGGTCCTCTTCACGTGTTGCGGCATCTTATTTCTACAGAAGCCCAGAACAGACAAATCAAACACTGGCTCTAGAGCAGGAGTGTCAAACTCATCTCCATTCTGGGCCACATCAGCATCACGGTTGTAACTGTAAGACTGTATAACTAACTTCTCCTAACATATTGTTAAATAACTCTCTCTGCATTTGATTATTGTTCATTCAAGTGTAAACATATTGTACATGCAGTTATATAAATGAAAAATGATATTTAAACACATTTCTGTTCTTATAACATAAATCATTTTAATTGAGGGTTAAGAAACCCACATGACTCTATCAAAGATCAAACTATTAAAGAAAATAACAAAGACAAATATCAAACACAAGTTATTACAATAACTTTGTTCAAAGCTGTTTGTGTCACCTCTCTGCATCACTAATGTTCCTCCCTGTCGTCGTCCTGTGCATGGCAGCTACATCCAAGAGCTGCTCACTGAGAGTCAGGTCTGATGAACATGGATAGATGATGTATCCGTGTTGTCTGTGCTTTCATCAACAGTTCATTAGAAACACAAGTACCTGCTCGTCTCTTAGCTAGCTGTGTTGTTAGATTGCTGCTAGTTCATGAACTCGGTCTGCGATGGTGTTTCTTCACAAACTGACATTTGTAAAAGTCTGTATCTGGTCGGAGCTCTGCTCACATCCTTCAGCATGCACTGGGCTGTAGCTGTGTAAATATATTCTGCTGTGATTGCAGTCTGCCTTTTAATTCTTGGACAGTTTGATGTTTTTCTTGGAGGCTAAATTTAGCTCCGTGTTTGGTGTCAAAATGCCGACGTGAATTGTATCCTTCATCACCGACACGCCTCATAACACAGAAGACAGACCCGTTTTCTCCTTGAAGCACAAACATGTATTCGCTTTCCCATCTTTCATTACATTTTCTTCCCTCTGCATCAATTGTTCTCTTCGTGGACATTTTGGGATTATTTGTCGATCTTTTTCAATCGTTGGAAAACTTCTTTTCGGGCTGTTGCCTCTCCTGTCCACCTGTTTTGATAATTTTAATGTCGGTACAGACAACATGCTATCGCATAATTTCAACTTTCTATCTCATAATTTCGACCATGGGATACTTTTATTTTCAAGTCTAACTTTTAATTATTTTTCCAAAAAAAAAATCTTTTTTTAATTTTAATTATTTTTTTGCTGGCGGATTCGCGGGCCACATAAAATGACGTGGCGGGCCGGATTCGGCACGCAGGCCTTGAGTTTGACACATGTGCTCTAGAGGGCCTTTTCACATGTTTACATATCCTGAAGGCCACTGTGGGCTTGGAGGGGTATTCAGTTGGTTACAATCTGACCACTAGATGCCACTAAATCCTTCACAGTGCTCCTTTTTTAAGTTTATGCAACTAGAACTCAAGTTTAAAGGAAACATTTTGTTCATGGTTTAAAAACAAACAGTGATGACAGCTGCACAGCCTCCAGTGTAAATGTGCTTTTGCATGCGCAGCCTTTCGCTCTGACCTCTTTCTAAGTTATGTGTGGCACTATAACAATGTCATACTTCTGCTGCCCTTGCTAGTGAGAAAGAAAATAATTATTTGCATGACTGCAAGAGGTCACTTATATGGAAAACACAAGATGTTTTAGGCATTTGTGCAATGCTGTCATTTTTCCTTTTTCTGGGGGGGATAGTCAACTAAACATCCTCATGCATCATCTTTATCATGAGCATCACTAACAATGCGATAATAATCTGTACCTTCCTCCTCCCCTTACTTCAACTTCTCACATACTTTTCGCCTTCATTTTCTTTCTTTTTGCGATTACCATCGGTACCACTTCACCACAAGCGGCGTACAGGCAACGTTTCTGTTGCATTTTTGTAAAACATTGCAGTAAACACCATTGTGTCCGGTGGAAGCAGCAGGGTGTCATTAGGAGTATATCTCTCAGATGTTCTGAGACCGTATAGGTGTGTTTGATTATTTAACCAGCTGAGGCAGAGGAGGGGAAACAAGTTATTTTCTCAGACTGCTGTAAATGAATCTCATCCAGTCCACCGCCAGACAGAGAGTAGGTTGGTAAAAAATATGCTGCGAGAGGAGTTGATTTAAATTTGGGCCTATAGCTCCCTGTTTCATATGCGAACAGCCCTGTCTCATCAGAATTTATTACTTTTCAATGAGCTGGTGGTGTGCACTGAGAGAACATAAACCTCTGAATGAAATCAATTTGGTGTGTGAATGTGCGAGACATTTTCTCTGCAAAACCCCCGCTGTCCTTTATGCTTCATGAGATGGTGGAGTCTTAGAGAACCACCGTGAGGAAAGAGCAAAGTAAATCGCCCCTTACTTTTCCTCTACCGCATCGTTTATGAAAATGTGTTTCGTCAAGGCGGAGTCATGAAGTTAAGTCAAGGTTACATAAAGGTGCATGGTATGGCGGCTGGTGGTGTGAGCCTGGAGCTTTCAGTCATGACTCTAGATTTATTAATCCAGGGACAAGTAGTTAAGCGATAAAAGTGACAGAGGACTGCACTCCATCCATCTGCTTTTGTGACCTGAGGGATTTTGTGTATGCCCAAGGCCGACTCCCCAGTGGATGTCTGCCTCCCTAAAAACAGACCCATTCATCAAATGGCCCTGTCATTATCTCAGATGACTTGTTATTGGTCCGAGAATCAGCCACATTCTGCTGAGGTCGCTATTCACTGTCACACTTTGAAGCAGGAGGAGCGTAGAAACCGTGGGCGTAGACTATTAGCAAAAACACACCGTGTTAATGATGAGTGACATGTTCTAAAGAAAAGCTACACGATATTTGATTGACAGGTGTGATGAGTGCTTAGCAACAACGTTTTTTTAATCTTTTTTACTTTGCTTAAAGTATGATTTTTAAACCTGCATTCATTTTCAAATTTTCTGGCCACTAGACAGGGTTTACAACAAACACCATGACGTAACACCTGCACATTTGATATGGGTAATGGCAAACAGTTTAATATGATAATGATGTCATCCAAAAATAAATTATAGCAGCTTTAAACTCGTCAATAATTATGATATGTTCTTAAATGTATAAATTGTAGGCTGTATCACGTAAAGAGTCATAAAGAATGATGTTATATGTATTTCAACTTCTTTGGCCTGCTATATTTCTCCCCATCCCCTTTTTCAAGAACAAAGAAAACCTGCCCTGATTATTGTGCTTTGTAGGGGTTATGCAACTGGTTTTATTAAGTTAATTATTAAAGAGACAGCTGTGGAAAGAGCTGAGCCAAAAGCTAAACAGTTGACATTAAACACAGGGAGGGAATTTAAAGGACACTATATTTTTACGAGTGTGATGGGACAGAAAATGAAAGGGAAAAGGAAAAACCAGAGCTGGAGTTTGTAGAAGAAGGAATGAGGAGTGCGCAAAAAAGAGAGCGAAGAAGTGGAGGAGCTTGGTTCAGTGCCCTGCATGGACATTCATTGTAGTTGCCCTCTGTCTTAAAGCCATGCAGTGACACACCCAACTCCTTCTCTCATTTCACCCATCAGTGGGTTTTCTTCCCCCCCCCCCCCCGTGTGTGTGTGTGTGTGTGTGTGTGTGTGTGTGTGTGTGTGTGTGTGTGTGAGATGCCAGATTAATACGCCTGACTCCCCTCATCTCACCTCCACAGAGGCTCAGCTCTATTGTGCAGCAACACAAGTTTCAGCATTGAAATCCTGTTCTTCTGTATCACGATCTTACTTACCTGCCAGCAGGAGAACATTACTGTAGCATGGGTTTTCAATGCAGCAACCTTTTCTTTGAAGGGAATTCTGATGTTATGAAATATATTTCAGTGCTCCATTGTTCATGATCTGTGGAGCAGGACTAAATTCAGAGGAAATGTATCAGCTCCTAAATTCTTTTATGTATTTTCAATGTCAAATGGCCTGTCAGGATGAAAACATTGTGTGTAATATTACAATAATGAGCTTCCACTTATTGAGTAAACCAATAACAAAGCAAAGTACATTGCAGAACATTTTCCTGGACATCATATGCCTCTAAAAAAATACTTCAAAAAGATAAAGCCCTCGAATATACATGTATGTCTCTTAACCACAAACTGCCACAATATGACCCAAGTTGTAATAAGCGGGACTTTTCAAGTATTCTTGTTATGTGTGTGTGTATATATGTATATATGTATATATGTATATATATATATATTAGTATAGCAAGCCTTGTGCTACTTAAAGGGCTTTTCCTGTACAAGAATGTCTCGGCATCCTCCCTCATTGCTATTCCTGTCTCAATCCATTAAACAGCAAATTGACATCAGATTAACTATCAATACAGTTAATAATTTCTTAACCTGCTGCTTTGACCTTCTTCCATCTGATTCAATGACGGCCGTTATATTTGTTGGAGTGGCACAGTGGGAGCGGGCCGTGTGAGTTCCTCTTGAAATACAGTAAGTAGTAATTATAACCATCAGGACTCTTATTCATGTCCTGATTCTTTTCTGACCCCCCACTCTTTGTGGAAAAAGGAATATTGAATGGATGAACGTGTTTTTGTGTGGAAGTTCTAATTTACTTTACTTCTTGCTGTGTATTTTTATTCAGCTGCTAAAATACGTCCTCTGTTGTAACCACAATACATTTCACATGTTTAAAGATGAAGCAGGAACAAGTTATTTTTATTTGTAGGTTTACAAAATGAAATTTGAAGCAGCTGCTTAATTCAAGCTTAAGAAGTATTTGCTCACATTAGGAGACTGTCCTCCCAAGAAAAATGGCAGCATCAGTTGTTTCAGCCCGTGCCCCCAAACATTTTTTTACTTTCAAGTGACAAACCCCTCTAGCTGCCGTACGGAGTAAGACTCTGTTGCAAATGTGGAGTGGCATGACTTTGTTTTGGAGCCACACAGTACGAAGAGGGAGGATGCCGGGGTGGATGGATGAGTCAAAAAAACCATCAAAACAACAAAAGCACTGCGGACCATCTCCTGTTTCCCACCAAAAGTCAATAACAAAAGTCCCCCAACCTTAATAAAATAATCTTTATAACTCAAGCCGTGCGTCTGTGTCATTCTGTTGGAATTTAATGACATATATTTCAAAATCTTTGCAGTTTAAGGCTTAAGGCATGCACAAACTTTTTGTTTCTTTCAGAAAAGAAGGCAACGCTTTGCTTAATTATTCAAAACAATTGTATTCAGTGCTGGAGGCAAAAGAGAAGCATTATTATTTGCAGCCTTTTTTTTGTCAATAAAATGACTTAATGAGAAAAGGAAAAAATAAAAAAATGTCCTTGTTCCTATTTTAAAATTCAAATATGATCCATTAATGAAAGTCTCATCACATCTCCCCTGGGTCCATTAGTAGAAGTGATGTAACTTGTAGCAATTCTACCAAATCTTCATAAGACTGACATATTTCATTGTCAATGGTTTTTTAATCATCCTTCTTATTACTGATGTGTTTTGTCTACATTTTTTGTTTGTCTCAGCAATATGTGTGCTAATGTGTTAAACCTCAAGACTCCTGATACATTTTTTAATTGCTACTTTGTTGCAGTGCAGATGTCTTTTGATCATTTCACTCTGCTGATTAGGTCTGCCTCCCATGGAGCCACATCATAATGCAGTAAGCACAGAAGAAATAACTTACAGGGAAAAAGTAGATTATGTTCCAGTGAGCAGTTTATCTACAAGTGTGTTGTATATGTATTGTGATTTTCTAACAAGGGAGGTCTAAGATGGTGAGAGTTGAATGAGTCGAATTACGGGAGGTCTAGTGTGTTAGCCACCAACAGACAGATGAAGGGCTGGAAATGAGGAACAACCGTTTCTCTGGTTGTTATCAGTCCGGCAGCGGAGCCTCTCGTTTAAGCTGTCAGGCTCCAGTCTGCAGGATTCATATCAGTCTCACCCCAACTGTACGCTTTACCACGCTCACTATTAGTCCGACTTACACAATTCTGGATGACTCAACAAAATGCTTTTAAGTGACACAAACCCAGTTTGTGAAAGTCACAAACTGGGTTACTAAGTAAAGTTGATTTAGTTATAAAGGCTTTAGGAAATCCACTATCAATCACAGCTGGCCTGTAGTATGAAGTTGGCATGAACTTCGAGTAGCAGTTACCTTGAAACAAGACTTCTACATTCATGCTCGCTGCTCAGTTATACTACAACGCTCATTGTAAAGCAATCAAACTGTTGGCTGGATAGAAGTTGAGGTGTTTGTCTGTGTCTGTGAGTGTGGTATCAAGCTGATGTTCGCATTTAGCTCCAAGTAACTCTGTGGCTAAGTATAACCTCATGTGTGGAGCTGCTGAATGTAGACTTGTGACAAAGTCATTAGGCAGTGTGACAGAAAGAAACCCAAACTGAATACAGTTTCACAGAGGACAATGCAGAGATTTCTTTCTCATTGTCAGAAGGATGTCATCTTGAGTAGAGATTTTGACTTTTAATGTATCTATCAATCCTCTTATTCTTCCTGATCCTGTCCGTCGCCCTCCTTTTTTTTCTAGATACACATTTGACTAGACAGCATGTATACTTTCTGAGTGTGTGTGTGTATTTTCCTGTTTTGACTATTTTTAGTTTGTCTGTCACGATGTCAAACAACCAGACAAAAAGAAACGGTCTAAAAATAAGCTCCTCTTGATTTATGTCCGTTATTGTGTAGACGGCATAAACTGAAGTTTAATTCCAAGTTCGAAAGGGTATGTTTTCTGATTCAGGTAGTAAATGTGAGTTTCGATTTTATTGTGAGAAATGTATTTATTTTAGTGTTGCCTCTAAGTTAGAAGAGTTGCTCTGTGTTGGCGGAGGTTTATGCTCTCGTGTGCCTTTTTAGTTCCCGGCATTGTTTCTTCAGTCACGCAGTATATCATGCAGATGCACCTTTGTCTACTGGCACCTCCTTGTTAAATTAAAAGGTGGAAAGTATGTTAACAAACAAGCACAGCTGTTTTCCACTTGATGATTGCTGTTACATCCTGCTCACTCTGATCAACAAGTCGATACTGACTGTCTGGGACACTTACACTGCTCTGAACTGTCTTACCTTTAGTTTGTTGAAGTGATGGATGGTACCCATCAGTATTCAGCTTCTCTGGATCTGCTGTTGTCTCTCTCGGCACTCAGTTATTTCACTAGAATGGTAAACTGGAGGTGGATGGCCTTTCTGTCTCTGCTTTTATCTCTCTCTCTCCCTCTCGCTCTCTCTTTCCTGTAATCTTGTGCCTCAAGCACAAAGCACACCAGCCACATCCCAGTATTGAGTACAGTGACTGGGATGTGCTGATCCACAGAGCAAATGTAATAAAAGCGTTGATACCCATTGGATATACTGGACAATAGACCAGTGTTTGAACTTGCATAACTTGCAGAAAACTGATGTGAAACTTGAACTCCTGGGTATGGTTCCAGAAATAAGACCCGATTGGAAAATCACGACATTTGTAATGACGCAAATGCCATCCATTTGTCCAAAGAGGCATCATAAATAACACTCATTTATATCGTGATTTATTTAGTATTTTTATATTTAGTGGTCTTTAACAAATACCATTTCCCACAAGCCAAGTTAAACCAGTTACTGGCGAACTTGAGGCCATTTGAGAGGTTACAAAACTGGACCATTTCCTAGACCAGACGTAGCATCAGGTTTAAAAAAATAAGATCTCAAAAGCAAAGAAAAAAGACAAGACACCTCGGCTTCTTCTAACCAGCTCTTCTTGCCGAGGTCATGCTCTCATGACACATTATCCTACTGAGGTTTGACAGCTCTCATTTCACCTCTCTACACAAAGTCTATTGTATTTTGCAGTCGTTGCTCCTCTATAATCCACAGCTTGCGTCTGTCAGGCCTGGCTAGATGGAGGTAAAGAAACCGCAGCCAAGTTATGAAAGGTGTTGGGATCTACCAACATCTATACAGGTTTTCTTCAGTAGTTTGCTTGGAAACATGTTACTGTTTTACATCTGGCAACTGAGGAAACTGAATTTCACATGTTTGGCACATAAATGCCAATTACAAGCACATCTGGGGTAAGCAGAGGAGGGTTTGGAGCGGTGCTATTGAGAGATGATAGTTCAAAGCAAATCTTCCAATATATTATTGTGCACTACCATTTATATATATATATATATATATATATATATATATATATAGTATTCAGCTTCTCTGGATCTGCTGTTGTCTCTCTCGGCACTCAGTTATTTCACTAGAATGGTAAACTGGAGGTGGATGGCCTTTCTGTCTCTGCTTTTATCTCTCTCTCTCCCTCTCGCTCTCTCTTTCCTGTAATCTTGTGCCTCAAGCACAAAGCACACCAGCTACATCCCAGTATTGAGTACAGTGACTGGGATGTGCCTGCAGAGAGGAGACGGGTTCCACTGGGTAGACTTGGGTGGATAGTCAAAACTGTCAACAGTCTGTGGTTTCTAGTCTCAGGCAGTGAAACTCTCTCTGTGCTTGAAATGAAGTCCAATATTGTTGACAAAGTAATCTCAGCTGAAGCCTTGTTGTCAGAGGAGGGAGACGGGACCTGACACTTCTGAATGGATTATGAATAATTTGAACTGTCTCTCTACTCAGCATGATTTTGTCCGATGCAGAACAACAGTCCTCAACGTGGTTTCTTTCTGAAGGACATTTCAGTGCGGTAGATACTGGATGACAGAGATCTTCCACTGGAAAGGTGGCCTCCTACTTTCCATTGAGAAGTGGCTCTTACAGCAATAAAGTACAGCAACAAAGGCATATCAATTGATAATCAGAATATTAACGATACCACTCGAAAGCATACTCGATACTGTACAGAGATTCTGTTTTATGATATTTAACATCGGCACACTTGTAGCCTTCATTTTGATATTTCTTGTTTGAGACTGTTGTCATGGCGTTATTCGTCGGTGCATCAGCATAACATGTACACACGTCATATACTTACTGTTCATGGGTCATTTATTCAGAGTCAACTGAACCCTACCCTTAACATTTTTAAACATCGAAGTGTAGGAGGCATGAAAAGGTCTCCACTGACTACCGCTGAAACAAAGTTGTCTTATTCATGTCCCTGCTTTGTGTGACCCCATTATCTGTCCCAACCTACAATTATCTGTTAAGGACACTCAAGAGAGCCTCAAGTTTAACCTTTCCATTAGAAGACAACTTCCTCACTTCCTTCAGTCTGCTTTTCACCATCGTTATATTGAAATAACTTACTGTAACGTATCGCTCCATGGGTTCAATGAAACGATCCGTGATTCTAAACTGTCTTTTCTGCTTTGTGATTGGTTAACAGAGGTATGTGACAGCCCACTGGTTGCCAATCTGTCGCCGTCATCATTCAGAAGCTCCTCCCAGCTAACCAGCAGTCATGGGCCGGTCTTTGCTAAGGTCAACAGGAGAGAAGGTGAGGAATCATTCATTGCTCTGTTCATTGTCAATCTTAAATATTTTACCACCCATAGTGGTGGCACATTTCAAGATGGCTTTAGTGTCATGATAAATCACTGCACTGATCCATTCATTGGCAATGATTCATACTTTAATTGTTGCTGGACTGTGTGTCAGTTTTTCACATTTAAAGCATCACTAGAAAGCTTTAGACAAAGGACATGGACTTTATTACCCAGAATCCATTGCTCACGCTGAATCTAATATATCTGGAAAATTCAGTCACATGACAGAACCTTCATCTATACCCTTTTCAGCTGTGACCTTTTTCCGTTTGATCACAGTTGTGTTTCTAAGCATGAACAATGAGGGGTTTGGGGGTGCCGGCTGTTCATAAAATGTCTAGCCTTGTGCAGCTCTAAACTTTACGCATTCACTCAGTTGTTGACATCAACTGTCAAGAAGCACCTTCGGGCCACTGAAATGTTGGGAACAGATGTAGAAATGGCAAAGTCCATCTACTGAAATGTGAACAGTTCTGTTCTGCTGGCTGCAGTGATGCATTTCTCCCTCAGTGCAGGAGGCAGTCTTTACCTCTTCACGCATCACAAACATTAAATTAGTCATTTAATCAAAGCTAACACAGGACCTTCCCTCAGGAGTATAGTGTTCCACGTCACATGTGAAACCAAAAGTAGTGTGCTTATTGTAACCAATAACACAATCTTTTACGAAACCCAACGAAGTAGTTTTGTTGCCGAAACGTAAATGTAAATCATGGCTGGCTTTGGAGCGTTTGGGAGGAAATGTTTTGTATTTCTACAGTGCTCAGTTGCCGACTGAAGTGCCAGAGTAGAACATCTGTTAAGAGAAATTTGATCAACTTGAAGACAAATTGAAGATAAGTCAGCCAAATTTAATTGTGAAGGCTGCACACAGTTTCTTTCCCGTGAACACATTCCAACACATTGCAGGAAATTGATATGACAGTGAAAATGTTGTGCTCATTTCTTGGGTCTGTAGGCACCGCTGGAACATAAAGCCAATCATACAGTTGGACCCGTTCCAGCAGCCTGCAGCACGGCTTCACAAATACCTTTTCTCATATTTGTGTTCATGTATTGTGCATTTTTAATGGCATTTCACCAAGTTAAAACAAATCGCTGACATTTACAATAACTTTGCTTTATATTACATTTTCAAACGTATCAAAACAGAAGCAAACAGCAAGAAATATTAAAAACACCATCTTGAAAACGTGAGCCGCTGCGGTTGCATGACAACTCAACTTGTCATAGTGACACAACGTGCTTTCCAGCTCAGTAGTTTTTCAGGAGCTGAGTAGTGAGAATAATAGTGACCGTCAGAGCAAGCGATGTAAAGATTCGACACGGTAAACAGACCTGACTACAAAACTAAAGTCAGACTGAACACTACTTGACTAACGACTCAAAGGACAGGTTTTGGCTGTTTGTAGAGGACCAATATCCATCATTATCCAATAGAAAATTCACTGTGGTATTCCACGTTTACCAATATCATAATATATGTGTGATGTGGCTCCCACATCTCTGGTATATATGAAAACAATGACAAGTTGGTGGAGTCAGACCGGCTGGTTTTCATGTTCATTGTTTATTTTCAAGATATACAATGCAGTGTTTCCTGAAAATCAATGTGTACAATGTATAGTGTTGCCTGTATTTTCTGTTTTTGCTGCACGTTCGGTATGTTCCTGGGTTTCAGCCTAAGGGCACGGAGTGTGTAGCCCCCATGCATGCCCAAGCATGCATACAGCCAACAAAATGGTGTACACGGCACTGAAAAAACGCACCCTCACTATAAAACTTGAGTGAATCAGGGGTTGGCTGTCACTCTTGCTGCAGGCGGTACACTGGGCTGGCAACCACGGTCAGGGGATTTGCTCTTCTGGTGTCATTGAGCGGGGAAAACACGGGCTAACTTTTAATGTCCAGTTTACAAAACCGGAAGCGACAATTAAAGTATAATATGCCTGTAGGTCAAATATGTATTTGTAAATCTGCAGAGCACCTGTTGGCTTTTATTTAGAGCGAGAATACTTAAATACTTAATTTATACGATATAACGAAAATTGTTAGGCATCTGCATAGCTGCTATAGGCTATTGGGTTTTTAGGTGGCTTGGGGAGCCATGACATGGAGACAATATCTACAATAATTGTCAAATATCTAGCTCTCTGGAGAAAATTGCATTCTCCTATTTTGCGTCAGATTTTCTCAGATTGCAAATTTCTCTGGAGTCAGCATCAGTGACCCTTGTTCACCTGGTATTCGCCAGGAGAAGCCTCTCAGTGCTGAATGAGTGCAAACCTGAAGAAAGTAGCCAGTGAAGTGTCTCGTCCATCACAAAGTAGTGATAACAAACTCAAAAAATTCTTGATCAGGAGCCACATGGCCAGCTGGGATATAGAGGACACCAAACACCCACATGCCTCCTCGGCCCTCGCTGCTGCCAGTTAGTCCCATCTTGGCTGATCACCCATACAGGGGCTGGCATTGACAGGAATGTTCACATATGGCAGCCATTTAATCCCATCACGGTGATGCCTCCACTTCCCGTGTTGCGCCCTACTATGGCTGGACACTGAATGGGGCCAACAGCAACGGGAGGAAACAACAGTCCTGCACTGACATTTAATCTTACTACTCCCAGGTGCATAACAATGTGCAAAGTGGACAATTGGCATGTCATGAAGTTGGGGAGAAGCCAGAGATGGGAGCTTTGACACAGAGCTCGGCATTGGTTGCTCTAACAGACTGCTCTGGGTTAGAGGCCAGGGAGGCCCAAGCACAAACCTGATGGTCTCAGCAACAGACTTCACTATGCTCTGGATGTTTTATTTGTCAACAACAAGTGACAAATATTGTTTACGTAAACCCCGCTGCTGGAGAGGAGTAAGACTAGCTTAAATTGAGCAACTCTTTACTCCAATAAAACCTCACTTTCAATCAAAAGCATCTAAATTGAACAGCTCTGCTGACCCATGTGTGTTCAGTCTGCACTCTGAGCCACCAAGCCTATACAAGCAGATGAATGATTCACCAGTATTTTCACCAGAGTTTATGAGGCGGAACATCTGAGTGTTGAGGATATTATTTGGTATCTATAATCAAGAAATAGAAAAATCACATTAACTGATGTTGATGCTTCGACATCCCGTCAAAAAGAGCAGAAAAAGCACACCATGCACTGGATGTCAGTTTGACCAGTCAGCTCCACTATTACTGTGTAACTGTGCCGTTCCTTAAAATAAATAATATAATGAGGCCAGTCATGTTAAAAGTCTCCTTTGCAATGGCAACTTGGTTTTCCACAGACACAAAGGCCAATAGAAAAGCAGCAAGTGCTCTTTATACAAGCTGATCAGCGCAAACCTCCAGTATTTGGTCCTCAATAGCAGCATGGAGTCGTGTTTTATCTCCAGCTAGGCAAGCAGCAGTGGTAGGTATGAGTTGGGGGGGAAAGTTATCATTTTGTCAATAAGCAAAATTAAGCTGGAGATGTGTGTTGCAATGGAAGTATTCATAGTGCTGCAGTCTGCCAGTCCCCACACTTTGACTTGCGTCCCGGTGGCAGCTTGCTCTGTGCCAACAAATTTGAAGTGTTTGTGATTCGCCTGATGATCTATGATCCAACTGAGTCAAACAATCAAATCTGTCTTGTTGCTGTTATGGAGCTGGAGAAAAGGTTTTGATGGGCATTCCCCACAGGGTGGATGAGGCATAGCCTAATTGGCTGCATGCTTATGTGCAAATATCAGCAGAGATGAGCAGCTGAACTCTGCAATGACTCTGACGTCAAGTCGGGACCATAATAATCTGTCAACTGGATGTGAATTTGTCTTTTAAAAGGCACAAGTTGAACTCTCCCTCTCTGTTTGCCCCCCATTTTGCTGCTCAAGTGTTCCCATCTCTCCAAAACCTTTTCCCTTTTCCTTCTGCTTTCCTCCTCTCACCTCTCCCCTGCTTTCGGTATAACCTTCTCTCTTTCTTTTTATCATCATTGTAATTTCTCCCTTGTCTACCATGTCCTGCCACTCTCTTGTCAATCTCCTTGGCGAGCATGGTCTGCTGTAATTGTTGCTTTAACAGCCACGAAAACATTGAGATAACTTCATTCCATCTTATAGCCAAATGTTAATGACAGCATTTAACATTCATAGGCAAATGTTAATGGCGGTATTTAACATCTAAACTGTCTAGTTTTTTTTTTCCAGTGGGCCATATTGATAATTGCACATTAGAACCACCGTAATTCCGCTGAAATAGGCCTGGAACACTTCATCAACCAGCAATCATTTTCTGGACGTGCTAATTTAGATTTAAAAAGGGAATTCAAATGTTAGCAGGGGGATGTAGGTTGAAATTAACTTTGTGGGGGAACGGTAGAATGAGGTATTGATCTTTGTTTGATGTTAATGCACCACCTGGTGCCTGCTTAAGCACTTTATCTCTGAAAGGCTCTTAAGCACTTTATCTGGTTAAATACCACAGCTCCTCTGCTCAAATCCTCTTAATCTGAGGTAGTCACTCTCCCCAATGAATTTAATTATATCGATAAATATTGCCTGATTCCTTGACAAAATGCTGCTAAAAGCCTCTCACCTTTTATCTATTGCTTCTACATCCCTCACTCATTTTATATCATACACTGTATTTTTGAGCCAGTTTAATGCCAGAGAAGCAGATGTAATAAGGTATCACGCTTTACCTTTTTTAATTATTTTCCAAGTAAACATGAATCACATTTGAAAAAGATCATATGGGTCTTTTTTATGATTGAAAAACACTATGGATACCACTGCCACCTGCAAACTTCATTGATTTGTTCTCCTGTTAGCCAGAGTCCCATTACGTAGCAATCCTGTTACTTCATTTTCAACCGACCACATTTTTTAAAAATTCCCCAAAGCCAGCATCTCCAGAGCCTGGTCCCAATTTTACTCTCCTGCAAGACTCCTAAAACTGGTTTCACTGCGTCACTCTACCTGTTTTCAAGGTCTTTATAATTGACACTCGCACACATGCTCCAGTGGCATGCTGTGTTTGAAATCTAATTTTTTTATAAATAGCACATCTGCTCCTCCTAGTGAAGTCATTCCCCCGACGAAGCATTTTGTCAGCCTCTATTTCCCAGTCGACACCAACACAGTGGAGATTGCAATTAGAACAGAACGGATAGAAATACTGTGCCTGGTGTTGTGTTTTTTTACCGTCTTATCAAGAGAGACGAGGGCTGAATTACATCTCTCCTTGTGGAGATGGCTCTGTCTAACACCAGGAGGGACTAGCTGAACGTGTGGTGTTACAGAAGCTGATCACTTGAAGGGTCTCCCTGTGGTCCAGTCTCCCTTATTTACAGAGCAGACTGTGATTATAAAGAACAGGATTGGTTTGCTACAACTAGTCCTAAATCCATCAAGAGGTTTGTGTGTAAAGTCCTGCCTACCTTCTTAATAATACCAGCCAGTTGTAGGTGAACCAAAAGAGTTGTTCATGAGGGAGTTCAGTGGCAGGTGACCGGTCTTCTTCTCACTATAAACAGTCACACCTGGTATTACATGTAGATGTAAATATTAACAACTAATCTCCAGGTACAAACTAGTTTGTGGTGCATTCTGTTTTGATGTAGTACGCTACTGCGTAAATCTCCATTTGCAGGACAAGTAACGGCTGGTGCAACCGCCTCCAGTATTGGGTTGCACCAGCGATTCATAAATCCATTACAAAAATGTTATCAAATTGTTAGTAGTAACTACAAGTTTCAAACGAGTAATTAATAAAATCGGGTTGCACAATTTAAAAGGATTAAAATACAATTTAACAAATGTCTAAAACTCTAGTCATGTGTAAATCGAGAAATGTGTTTCAGTTTGCGGTTAAGAATGAGTGGGGAATTATCTGATTATGCGAACCTAACAAAACGCTGTTGGGTAACTTGTAGCCCATAAAGAGCCGGTGCAACCAGCAGAAGTTAGATGAGCTCTTAGTCTGATTTGGGCTTTGTGGCTCAGAGCATCATGTTGAAAATAGAAGCTTTTTACAGGGAATGCAATGCTTGAATGCATTGAGCTGAGAAGTTAAAGATACTCAACCCTCACTGAAGAACAAACCGAGAAAGCCTATGCAGAATAACTCTGGTATTTCCTTGTGTGCTTTATTTTACAGCATCTCTGCAGATGGGTTGAGATAGAGGATTTCCAGTCTTTTTTTAACATAGTTTATAGAGTGACAGATTGATGTTGATTCCCTAATATCTGCTCCACATTTAAAATAATCCCACTGGGTTTCCCCAGTTGATGCAGATTCCTAATTTGATTCAAAGGGATATTTGTTACTGAGATGGTGCGCTAATCTAGAGAAAATCAAAGATTGTGGTTTGTGATGGGCACAGACTGGCTACTGTGGGATCTGAACTTGTTCTCTCTAAGTATGTATTTAATGTCCCCCCCTTACCGCCATAAGAAACTCATAATCCAGCCCTGACACACATCCTTGTCCTAAAACTGTGCCAAAAGGAAGCATCCAAAATAACATTCCCTTTGATGCTTTCATTCTAGCCCAAATAAATCCATGTGTGATTTGCAGTAATGACACAGATTTACTTATTTGGAGGAATGCACTTATTTTTTGAGACTTGCTTTGGACTTGTTGGAAAACTTAAGTAAATGACAAAGGGGACACCAAAATCCTCCATGTTTATCCTTGCTAGATTAGCACAGGATTGACCTTTTTAGTAGTGAAAATGAAAACATGGAAATAAATGAAACATTCTGCACTCAATACTGCAATTTAGCTATGTTTATTTTAAAATCCGTTTCTGTTGAGCAGAGCGCCAATGCAATGTTCCCGACCTGTGTTTAACCTAAATTACCTTTCTTAATGGAGAAAAAAAGCTTTGGCGTCATTACAGACAGGAAAGAGAAAACAAGGAGGTTTACTGGATCAGAGCAGACAGGTGTACATGACAGACACTGTTGTATTGGTGATCAAACAGGTGATGTGTGACTAACATGGTGGATTTAGTGACTGGTGTTTCCTCACAGGTTTGAGTACACTGTACACATCTGTATACTCTGCTCTTCTTCATTTTAGACACTTTCTATTTTCCTCTCCAGTTCCTCTTGAGGTATCTACCTCTCTCTTCATTTCTCGCCATCTCCCCCTCTTTCCATTTCCTTCTCTGCAATCCTGTAGATGCCAGTTAATTTCTCTCTCTCTCTCTCTCTCTCTCTCTCTCTCTCTCTCTCTCTCTCTCTCTCTCTCTCTCTCTCGCTCTCTCTCTCTGCCCTTCACTTCTTTTCTCTCCAATCCAGCTGTAATGGGTAAAGGTCAGTGTGTCTGCTCTCTCCTCTTGTGCTGTCAGTGTTCATGTCTGTTGCTGTGGTACTTATTAGCTCTGGCCTTTAGCTGCTGCCCTAATGAGCAGTCGGCACTGCACTGAAACAGCTGGTGGAGAAAAAAACACAGACACAAGAGGAAAGAAGATGGCCTCAGACTCAGCTAATTCAACCAGCATCTATTTCCTATCGATAAATCTGATTTTAAAAGTTGTAGGAATCAAATAAAATCATGTGGGATTTGGATTGTTTATTGGTGTTGTATTTGTATTTGCTGTAGTACATGCTGTCATGTTAGGATAAAGGTCACAAAGACATGAGGAACCGCTTCACAACTTTCAAAGTGACAAGAAAACAGATGCAGTCAAGTTCCAGAAACTCTTCTTCATGTTTATATTTTTTTACACACACATTCCTGTCATTTATATTTGACTTAAAGATCCCCGTTCACAAGTGGAAAACGGGAAACTACCACATTTACAAGTGAATTAGGCTTGAATGCTGTATTTTGGTTGATGTGTTGGAGCATAATGCACAAGCATGTTATGGTCCAACAAGACTAACTCCAGCCATGCCACTCGGAACTTTTACACCAGGATTTTTGGGCGAACTTTGCGATCAAGTCATCGATTAATTGATCAATTGTTGCAGCTACGTTCTATTTCCAGGGTGTTTGTTATTGTGGAATTCTTTCTACTGGGACAGGACAGAGCTATTGTAAAAGCTACAAGTGTCTTGTCATTGAGGTATTTCTCTCTATCTCGGACTGACGGGCATTACCAACTGTCGCTCTATACAACTTTCATGAGTAAAAAAAAAAACATCTGTCAAACAGCGCTTAGGTGGAGCATCCTAATGTTCACAGTATGTTGTGTTGATTTGCAATGTCAGAAAAAAGTAGCTTTATAACAGATGTATGTGTCCATGTGTTCACTTCAGGCTGTGCGTCTGAAATGTTGTCACGATTTGTGTTGCCCTCATGTCAGCATGGTATCATCTTTGTAACTAACTTTTGGCTGGCTGTTTTTATTGTGGGTGTGTGTGTGTGTGTGTGTGTGTGTGTGTGCTCTCTGTAGGGGAGAAATCTCTCCATCTGCTGTTAGGGCGCTATGGATTTGCTTTTCCCTGACTCTGCACTTCTTCTTAAACACCTCACTCTTTAAATACATACAGGCGCACACACACCCTTCTCAGGATTGAAAGTGTCATTATCTTGTTGCAGCGTTTTCCATCACCTCCAATGCTTCATAGTCAGGTCCTGCCATAGTTCTCGTCTCACTCTCACGCCATCATCGGCCAAACTAGAAGTAACATTGCAGCTGGATGATGGAACAAAGGTCGGTTACTGTTTTGAGGCACAACTCTCACTTTCTGTCTGTCTTTCATCCTCTGCAGTCTCTCTTACTCTTGCAATGATAAAAACCAAGTGTCATTTCTTTCAGACAGTTCTTATCTTACCTCCTGACTTTCAACAGGTTCAATATATCTGAATAAAAACTCATCCAACGGATCATGAGGGGTGATGTTTATTTCCTTTTTGGAACCGTTTAGAACTGAACTTCTGACCTTAATTTAGAAAAGAGTCTTAAACAGGATTGTACCAAAAGATTAAACCCCAACATCCTGGTGTAAAAGACCCCAACATTCTTTTTCTATAGGCATAAAACAAATGTCTTTCCTGCTTCAATACACACCCTACACCCCTCATCATTAACACAGACTTTTTCTCTCTGCCCCTGTGCAGGAGCTGGAGGTTGGTCCCCTCTCGTCTCAGACAGATACCAGTGGTTGGAGGTTGATCTGGGGAGGCGGACCCAGATCACTGCTGTTGCTACGCAGGGACGCTACGGCAGCTCTGATTGGCTGACGGCTTACCTGTTGATGTTCAGCGACACAGGACACAACTGGAGACAACACCGGCAGGAAGACAGCTTAGGGGTAACTCTCCTGCAATAATCATTAATCAAACCGGTACAAACAGGAAAAGCACAGCTAATCTGCAAAAGCAAATACGTTTAAAAAAAAACGTAATGTCGACGGATTACTTTTCTTTTCATTGTTTAGTAACATGACATGTACATTCAGTGGTCAAATTGTCCCTACTCCTGTTTTTTTTTTTAATGCTCCATGTTTATAAAATGACTCTGCTCACACCGTGATGAGGATGCAGTAACTTTAAACAATATCATTATTTGATTTTCAAACAGCTATGAAGACCGCTTCGGCGGTAGTGCAGCTGAAAACTCAAGTGCATTGAAGTTAAAATAAATTTGGCCTTACTATCATAGACATAATTTACATGATCTGTGTTGACTGGTACTGCCTGCAGCGGCAAGCCTGCCCACCAGGAGACTTTCACTCCTTATTAATAATGGATGGGACAATAAAAGGAACCTGGGCAGGGCTCTGTTGACTACATGGAGCTGCTGTCAAACAGTTGAACCTCTGCTGACGGGGAGGCTGGTGTCGTTGTTAGAATGACTGCCTGATGTACAAAAAGTCACAGCTTTGATTCCTGCAGAGGCGAAGGTGTCCAGCAGTCTCCGAGCAAGACGCTGATGGTACACTCAGTCATTGTGAGCCAGTCTTGATAAGAGTGTCAGCTCAGTGTCTAAAATGTAAATGTGAATGAGGAAGCTGACTGAGACATGCATGTGGTGATTTGAATATTCTGTAGTGCAGCTGATAATCAAGCTCATGTATGAAGTCCTCCCTGCGGCATGGAGAAAGAACATCTCAGGCACTTTCCTCCGATTTTAATGTTTGTTTATTCCCCCAGTGGGCTTTTGCTCTCAAAATCCTTATATTCCTGCATTGTATAGCATTTTTAAAAGCTCATAACCATCCCATGTTTCAGTAAAGAGAGAGAATACTGGTCTACAGTGAGGTTTGTGATAAAGCAAACTACTGTACTGTATGTCAGAATGATAGGAAGACATGCAGGCCTCTGTTGATTGAACAGCATTAGATTTGATTCAGAGGCAGTCAAGCATCTCCTCTCTCCTTTATGGAAGAGAGTGCACCCTTCTTGTAGCAGTAGCAGCCCGGAGAACAGCTTTTGATTTAGATTTGACAGGATGCGATTTTCTCATAGTGAAGGATATAAACTCTCTGAAGCCCGGGAGTCATCACTAAAAAGAGAAAGAACAGGGTATGGCTTCTAAAAGCTTAAAAACCTGTTGGTTTGGCAGCAGATTAGCTCTCGGTGTGTTTCTAAAGCTCCATATATTAGTCAGGCCAGCTTAGCGTGTCAGTTAAGGAGGAGATTTGACTGCAAAAACAGCTGCATCACTTTCAGCTTCACACTGACTTCGCAGCTTAGATGCTCCCTATTTCTCCCTTTGCGCTGGCGGAATATAAATGCTTAAATTTACTTAAGTGTGATTTTGAGGTAGGCCTGTTTTTTATTTTGAGGTGCTACTTCATACTAACCCACTACAAGGCAAATATTCAGTATTTTATCTGTTTATTTGAAAGCTACAGTCAGTAGTTGCTTCTGAGATGAAGATTTTACATATAACATTGGATTCATTCATGTACATTGCATTCTTAAAAGCATATAAGTTTGTTCGGGTCCCCAGTGTTGGAATGCAACTTAGAACATTTACTGTACCGAAGTACCATTTAGAGCTACTTGTGCTTTACCTGAGTATTTCTATGTCCTGCTACTTTAGACTTCTGCTCCCACACATTTCAAGTGGACAGTACAGCACTCATTTTCTCAGTTCTGCTGCATTGTGTATTTCCCCATTAGCCTCCCACTGCAGAGCTCCAGAGCTCTCCATGGCTGGCACACATAATGGAACATCGCACTTCCTTATGAAGAAATGTTTCCATGTCACTGTATAATATTGCACAGTGTATTGTTTGTTTAAGTAGCCGACTAAGTGTGTATTTAATCGGCTTCATTGTATCATGTCCATTGTATCACATCTTGCCTCACAACCTTCGCCAAAAACACCAAGTTATTGCGAGACGCCATCGTTATCAGCTCGTTATTTGCCTATAATATGTATGTACTTGTACTTGAGGAACAATTTTAATGCAGAATTTTAACTTGTGTTGGAGTATTTTTACAGTATGTTATTACTGCCGAGTACTTCTTCTACACCTGATCGCCCCTCCTCCTCATGCTCGACCTTTCTCTCTCTCCTTGACTGAGGATTGTAAGAGGCTACTCGTATTTCAAGAAATGCTCTCTTAAGCCTCCTCAGCAGGAAACGGAGCCGTTAGTTGAGCTTAACGCTCCGCTGGCCAGCCGGCTCAGCCATTCAAAGCGCTGAAGACGGCACTGAGATCACAATTACGCAGGACCAGGGAAGACAATTTCACTCACATAGCCACGTCAGTGCACACTCACTCTCAATGAGGGAGGACAGACACAGAGCATATACACACAAAAGCACAAATGCAGCTTCTTCTTTTTCCCTCCCCAATGCATGTGTTGGTCTACAGCTGGGATTAGTGATTAATGTCTTTTAAATAAACTATAATATGACGTAAGCATATCTCTCATGAAGAACACTGTATTGCACACCCTTTTACATTTAGTTAACATAGATGTTGAGAACATTTTGTGAAATTATCTCTGTATTAACCTCTTTGCACAGAAAACACTATTATACCATTTCTGCCATATTTTTTTGTTGCATGTCAATACAAGACTTACAAATTTACATCTGGATTTACATTTCAATTGCAATCTTTTAATTTGACCCGGCCTTCAACAGAAAAAATATATATTATATATATATATATATATATATATACATACATACATACATACATACATATATATTTGTCAATGTGCATTCATTTTGATATCATTTTCCATGGGATATTCTGGTTGAGAAATACGGATTTCCTTACATTGTTACTGGTTGAAAACTAAGTATTGACTTTTTTTGGGGCTAGGGACTCGTCATATTTCTCTGTATATGGTCCAAAAACAAAAAAGTTTGGCCACCCCTGGTTTACAGTGTGTGAGCGGTTTGCCTGTCAAGCAGATAATCCTACTGGATTCCCACAGGCAGCTGATTGGGAAAATAGAGCATATTAGTCTTTGAAGAGAGGCTTGATATGGAGACAGAATAGGTCCCGCAGTTATCGATCACTGGACAGAGGGAGGGAGAGACTTCATCAGCAGTTAAGATCAATGGTCTGTGAGCCTAACGTTTAAAAACACAAAGACTGTCTTTGGATTCAGGAGGTTAGAGAGTTTTTATTCACGGGAAGTAATTCAGCTCTTTCTTTCCAGGATTGTTTCATTCCAAACATATTTTTACATCATACTTTTGGTCAAAAGAAAGATTGTAGCTTTTATCCTCTAGGAAGGCTGCAAAACTTCACATTGAATACATTCCACTGGTTAGCAACATGGTGAGCATTAAAGTACAACTTCAGCAACCAGTAAAATATGGATGGTTAGATGTAAAATTGAGGCAAACTAGCATGTTCTGTCATTTCAGGCTTTCCCAGGTAACAGTAATGCAGACACTGTGGTCCAGTACAAGCTGAAACAGCCGGTGATAGCTCGCTACCTCCGCCTAATTCCTCTGGACTGGAACCCCACTGGGAGGATTGGACTCAGACTGGAGATATATGGATGTCGTTATAGTAAGTCTGATACCTTTTAATTGACTTCTTTGTCAGTTTTGTCTTGTGCCTTTAAAAAAAGGACTCTTGACTCAAATGAAGATCTAAACATGAAGTGATGTAACTTTATTTTCAATTTTTCAGTTCAGGTTTATTAACATTGTAGTATTTGTAATATAAAAGTTTAAATTAAAAATATATGATAATATCATAGAAATATTAAATCAAGAAATATTCATTCATTTAGAACATTTAGGCATTCGGTGACATAGATCTAAGATGCTGCATGTAATGAGAAAATAAACAATAGTCATTTTGAGGCATTCGTTTTCTCCACCATATACAAACAGACGTCGTAGCCTGTGCTGTCCTTCATACTGCATCTAATACTGGGCTGGTTTTGACAGGAAATTGAGTTCATTGTTTCGTGGCACAAAGACAGATTACTTTTTGGTTCAAACAGGCTCAAGTTCTTCTTTTCATACAGTGTTTTTCGCTTGTCACATCTTAGAAGAGTTGTGATAGAGGTGCATAGGACATTTTTATGTTGGAAACAGAACATCAGTTTTTAATGAGAGCTGTGAGCTTTGAGGAAAACACTGATGATTCTGGTAACACGTTTTTTTTAGCTCACATATTCACATGAATTCTGCTTTTACAGCAGTAAACATTTTTTGCTGATGTATCATCAGTATAGCAGACACTAGACCATATGGTTTAATTACAGTGTTTGAAGCCTTTGTACATTAAAGGGCCAATGGTTGTCTCGCTCAGTAGAAACAGTATTCAGAGAGGAAATAAATACCGTAAAAAAATACAGTCTTGCAGTATAAGTGATGGGCTGTGTATTTTTGAGGTTTACAGTGACCACATTGTCTCATACGAAAATGAAAACGTTTCGTACATGACAAATTCTTCCACTGTGAAATACAAGCGATTCCAGCATTTGCGGTCATTGCAACAAACACTCCAATTTGTTTCTGTTCAATTCATTCTGTAGCTTCGGACGTGGCCAACTTTGACGGCAGCAGCAGCCTGGTGTACAGGCGGAGTGTACGGCCGATCTGGAAGCCGATGGAGTTTGTCTCTCTGAAGTTTAAAACCCTGAAGAATTCTGGGACGCTGCTTCATGCGGAGGGAAACAGAGATCACAGCCTCACTTTGGTGTTGGAGAAGGGACGGCTGCTGCTCTACCACCAACAAGGTATCAGCGTTACTCTTCCAATATGTAGATACGATAAGGCAAATGATTCCCACTGGAAATTCACATGACACAGATAAATTAAAAAAAAATTAAAAAAGCAATTAAGGAAATTAGAGGCGCTCTAAAAAGCTATGGTAAATTACCTTATGCTGTATACAGCATTGTGCAAACATTTACGCAAAATAAATCCAGTCGTGCAACTTCTGAAGTTGGGTGTGAGTAATTAACTCAGTACACATAATAAGATATAAATGTATATAATATATAATGTAGTGTATCATACATACAGTATACAGTAATAATACTCTCCTATAAAATATATTTGAGAGAAATGGAAGCAAATACCTTGATATAGCAAATAATATAAAAATAAAATGTATACAGTCATATACTAGTCGAATGGTGTTAACTTTTACTCGTATATGACTGAACCCAACAAATCACGAACGAATGTATTTAATAATGGAGTTATATTAAATACAAACGGTATATTGCTGTCAAATCTGTGTGAATGTCATTGTTGTGTGTACTTGCTGCAAACAATGAGCTCAGAGCTTTATAATCTCTTCTTCTTCTTCTTCTTCTTCTTCTTCTTCTTCTTCTGTACTCGATATATACTTCTGCAATCTTCTTCATAAAGATTTTATCTCTAAAAAAGAAAAACGAAATCTAAATTGCAATCTCTTGAACACAATGTCTGGTTTTAGTGGGACTGTAGATGAGTACCTGGATGGATCTTGGTGTAAAATGCTGCTGAAACTTTGGATATTTGAATTTTTCAAGTGTTTTGGAACTTGGACGTTTTTTCCGGCAAACGCTGCATCTTTATCTGTCTGTTCATTTCTCTCTGAGTGAATGTCGGCTAAATGCCTAAACCGTACAGTGTATGTGTGAGTGCACTCTCTCCGCTCACCCACCTCTATATCAGGAATTTAATATCTCAGACATTGTTGTCCCTACAATGAAATGGAGGCAGCTTCAAGTCGGTCTCTGTCCATCTGCTTGATTGCGTGTGTGTTTGTCAGATGTGATTTGTAAGATACCACTGATCCAATTTTGAGGAAACTCAAGGGTATTACGCTTCTCTCTGCTTCTGCTGATTAACTCAGTACAGTGTTCTCTTGTTTATCCATATGTCGCAAGCAATATCTCAGACAAAACTAATCAGACTTTGAATAAACTTGGGGAATTGGTGCTGTTCACCATTGCAGGCGTGTAGTTGCAGGTCAATGACTGTAGAGGAGGACAGCATCATTTCCTATTTGAACCTGCGCAGCTTTTCTAACTATTACCACACTCGTTTAGCAGTCCAGGAAACACATCGACCAATTGCATGCGATGTAATTCATTGATTCAAGTTATTTTTTGTGTATTTCATTTTTAGATGGAGCCATTATTTTACTTGAAATGAGAGAAGAATATTTATTTATGTATTTCTATGTATTATTTATCCAGTTAAATTAAAAAACTGAGAATAATAATTGTTAAAATATAATTGATGTGTACTTTCTTTATTTGCTTTTGACAGTTGTTGACTACACAGAGACGTTGTTACTACTAGGCTTCCTGATTTGATATATATATATAAATATATATATATAACATTTTATATATTTTATGATTTTATATATATATATATATATATATATATATATATATTTATGGCACCAAATAGCGCAAGTTAGATATTATTTTAATGTTCTGGACCTTTGCACAAGGAGATTTTCTCAATCTGGACCTTTTGGAATTTAAATTGAATACCCCTGCCCTAAAGCATACCTTATCTCCTGTCAGAAGGCCCAGTATGATGTATGATGGCACAGTCTGATAAAAATCTGCAGGGCCTAACAATAGAATTGTTCCTGGGAATTTAGCTGTAATGTTAGCGCTATATACTGTATTCACTTCACCTGTTAAGGACACGCTGCACTTTGATTTGAAAATGGAGCCCATGTCTGATTCAGGCACGTTTAATGCAAGCTATTTGTTTCGTGATTTAGCTGGCATTTTATGACTTTTTAGATAACTGACATAAGATATGACAGGAAATGAGAGAGAAATGGTGAATGAAATGTAATGGTGGTCCCCTAAGGTGCGCAAACTGGGATGTTACATTGGTCAGTGACTCAGTTCCCAATGTTAATGTTAGCATGAAATGCAGTTGGAAGACATTTCTCCAGTGGAAAGGTTGATCCACTAAGATTAATAAAGTAATAATGACATTTCAAAGTTGTATTTTAGCATGTTCAAGTAACTACAACAGTTGCATTGTATATAATGATGTCTGAAGAAGACATCTTTCATTCACTACATTAGATTAGATTGACTTTATCGTCCACTGCAGCGGAAATTTGTCTTTGGCTTCTCTGCAGGGAAAATCATTTTGAGTTCATGTCACTTTCAGGCTCCCTGAGCCACATCTTTATGTCTGTTTAATACAACAGTAACATGTCTGCGACCAAGTTTTTCCCTGAAATGATGTTTGAAGAGGGAAAATTGTGGGACTGTTAGCAAGTTTCCTTGATGAAATATAATGAACAAGTTCAGCAGTTGATCCCCAGAGTTTCCCATCTGGGGATTTTGGCAAACTTGCAAGAACGGGCACTGGGAAAGTTGTGCTCAACTCATTTCCTTCACGCTTCCCACCACTGGCGATGTAGATAGGACCCTCCCTGCATTCCATCAACGTAGCTGGTCACACTGCATTTTAACATCTGTTAAAACTAAAAGCAGTCATTGCAATTACATGTAATGCTTATCTGACTGCTGCCCTCTCTCTTCATTGTTTGGTTTCTCAAACAACCACACACAACAGCCAATATATGCTGCATTATGCTCTGCATTGGTTGATTTAATAATGGATCTATGCAGTGGCAGTAGTTGTGCTGCTATGCCTTCTTTACTGGAGAGACATGCTGGATTTCACTAGGTTGGAAATCTGCCCCCAGTAGAGAAGAGGCATTATCTGCTACAGCAATCAGTCTGACATCGGCTTTCTGAACGACGCCTGTCACATCTCCCTGCTAGACCTGAGGTGATAGTCAACAAACTGCTCAACCAACTCAGCGTAGCCGGGAACTAATCTAAACAGTTTTCCTTTTTGTATTGGAGCTGAGATTATATTGACCTATGATAATCCAGTGATGTAGCCAATACTGAAAAAAGAAAAGAAAATCTATCACAGCACTGTTGTTGCATGCTTCACTTTCTGGCTCTTGTTGTTTCCCTGCCTGCCTGGCTGCCCCCCTTTGTTTTTCCATTGTTATTTATTACAGCCTTTCTCCTATGTGGCCCCAATTCTGCTATATTTTTTTTCCAGTGGTGATTATTTGCCTTTCTCTCCTTTCTCTCTTTCACATCCCGTATTTCCCTCACACTCTCCCTGGAGTTTGCAGACAATGCAATTTAGATCAATTGCTTGGAGCATCCACCGTGAGCCACAGCATGCTCCTCCACCGTCAGCTCTTGGCTCAAGAGAAGAAAAGAGAAGCTTAAACTATGGTAGCAAGGATAAAACCTGAAGATTGAATGCATTGTATCCATAGCTCCAGAGTGTGGGCCATTCTCTGGGCTCCTCATACTTTATCTCTCCCATTTGGCAGCCTGATCCCGTTGGTCCTGGGCCTCTCTTTGTGATCCATGTGGCATCATGAGATTAACAAGCTGTCTGACACACAAGAGCTAAAGATGGCAAACGTTGGCTAACATTGAGCGTCAGGGATGTGTGTAGCTTACAAACACAAACGTAAAGAGCTCGGCTAGAGCAGATGTGCTTTTGTCAGACACTGTGTAACTACTATTAGCATAAATGAATGATGATGAAAAACAGTAAGACAGACATATATGCAGTATAGCAAACAGATAAATACAGCAGTGAGATAGTAAAGCCCCCTCTATCCTGTGATTGTCCAAGCAGTTGAAATGAATTGGTTGGCTCATTAGAATGTTTGTCCGCTATCCAAAACAATCACATATCCTCTCTGATTTACATTTATCAAAGTGTCAGTTTGCTCCAATGTAGCAAAACTGCTTCATAATTCAGTTCACTTCTGAACTGTCACAGGGAAGCTGTAATCCACAACAGTAAATGCACCAAGGGCTGGTGTGTCCCGCTGCAGTGCATTCTGGACGAGTGGTGTTAAGTATTGCTGACTGAATTAGGATGGCATTGGAGAGGCGTGCAGGCCAAGTTGAACGTTAAGCGAAATCCAGTCTTTTCTCTGGATCAGGACATATTGTGGTTGGTTTCTGGATGCTGGCTGTGGTATGGTGCAAAAATCCCTGAATAATTCAGATTTTACAGTTATGAAACATCCTCATGATCACATATCATTTCTCTTATCGCTTTAGATGAATCTCTGTACAAAGTGTGCCAAAGTGTGCCTGTACCGGTCTACTTTCTGTTCCCAGAGTCAGAACTAAACATGGAGAAGCAGCGTTCAGTTTTTCTGCTCCACATATCTGGAACAAAGTCCCAGAAAGCTGCAGGTCTGCTGAGACCCTCAGCTCATTTAAATCAAGATTGAAGACCTTTCTGTTTGCTGCTGCCTTTAATTGAACCACATTCAATTAATATATTCATCAATTTCCTGCATTTCTGAATTTTACTACTGCATTTTATTTCTTGCACTGTTTTTTTAAAATGTTTTAATGAATGTTCTTAATTGTTTTTAAATCTCCTTTTCTTTTGCCTTATGTTTTGATGCTTTTAATGGTTTTATGTGAAGCACTTTGAATTACCTTGTTGTTGAAATGTGCTATACAACTAAACTTGCCTTGCCTTGCCTTGTTGAGTGAGACAACAGAAGACAATGAATCGTGGTAATTACTGTTGCATTTGCGTACTCTACTCCACTTTTTTTTGAACAGTGATTTACAGTGAGCTTCCAGGCGTTTCTGTTGTTAGCAGCCTCATACGAATTTCAGTAAGCAGCCTCTGTATTTCCAGAGCCTGAGATTGCTAAAATAGCCATGGGACTCTTACTGTAACACACTCCCCTGCTGTATAATAAATTGCTTACTGTTGATTTCTTCTGTGTGCAGCAGCAATACGGTTTGTATCTCAAAATAAAGAGAAGCTACACATATAGCTAAACAGTCAGGGAAATGTAAATGATTTGCCTCTGAAGATGGTGGAGAAGAGAGACATTTTTGAAAAGCAACATTTTGGGACAGGTTTGCCTTCATTTGTGATAGTGGAGAGTGGAGAGGTGACAGACAATACGGTAGAGAGGAGGGATGACATGCAACAAAGGTCCATGGTGTGACTCAGACCAGGGACATCGTGATTACATGGTCAGTGTTTTAAACTCTCTGTCATCAGGATGTAAGTCGACAAATTCTACCCAGACTTGCTGATAAACATTTGCCTTATTTGGTTGTGAAGCTGACTAAATCTGCCCACAGACAGACGGATGATCTGTTAGAATCTTTATTTGTTTTACAAATGTCATCAAGTGTTAAAGGATATAAATACGTTGTTTAAGTCCAATTCTTTTTTTATGTATTATTTACCCTATGTCTGTTTATAAAAATGCTTTGGCGATATGTTTTTTTGTTGTTGTTTTTTTAAAACAGCATGTCGTATTAATATTAATTGAACTGAAGAGACAGACCTGACACATGAAGTGACATTCTTCCCATGAATGTAACTGTGCCGTCTCCTTTTCTCCCCAGTTTGTTTTATGGTGATAAATTAAATTACTAACTGTGACTAAAGCTGAGAATTGGTTTAGAGAAAGTACATCGTTTTTATAGTCTAGCTGTATTTCAAATAATGGCACCTCGTGATAAGACCCGTCATTGTCGTCCTTCATAAACAGATTTACAGCTTGAGCAAAGAGCCTTAATGGAGTAGCAGACAGAATATGATTAGGTGATATTGCCTCAGGGAGCTGTCTGGAACACTCAACTCCTGGAAAGTAGTGTTCAGCGTAGACTTCATAGCTTAAAGACAAGAGCATGCAATATTAGCCGACTCTATAATATGTAATATAATATTGTGCCCCTTCTTGGACAAATAAGACAACGGCAAGTTTGGGTGGTCTCAGATTGAACCTCCTTCCTCACAGCGTCCTCACAGGCGTGAAGGTGAGGAGAGGAAAAAAGAGACTTGAGACTGGAAGGGAGAGAGAGTTTCATGAATGAAAGTGTTTCTATAATTGTTTTACCTCAGAATTCTTGTATCGATCACCACCTCTCTATTTCCAGTTATTCAGGTTGTAACGCAATGCATCACCTCATCAAATGGCATTGAAGCAATAGTTAGACATTTGGGAAATGCTGTTATCAGCTCTCTTGCCTGTGCATTTAAGTGTGGAATTTGCAGCCTCATCATGTATCTCTAATGAGAGAGGGTGACCTCAGAGACCAGCTCCCTGTTTACAAAAAAGATGGAAATATTTCACTGAAGCTACAATGTTTCCACGACTTTTTTTTTGAAAAATAAAACATGAACCTTGAAATAGGAAGCATTTCAAAATGTTTTTTAAAGCATCTTTAAAGCGTTGTTAAAAGTGCATTAGAAGGACACAGAATGCAAACTGCAAAGTGTTTTTTAGGGTAGTACACCTCAGGGAAAAAATGTCCTCAGCAGAAATTCCACATACGAGGATTTCTGCATTAGCTGAAGACATTGCTCAGCCACCATCAAGACAACACAATCGATTGTTTTTCACATCCTCGCCTTCCTTGCAGGTGTGAGTTCATCCTCCGATGGACAGCTTCTTGTTTCTGTGGGTAGTCTGCTGGATGACCAGCACTGGCACCATGTAAAGCTGGAGAGGCTCAGCAGTCACCTCAACCTCACTGTGGATAAAAACACTCATCAGGTTCACATACCAGCTGAGCTCAGCTACTGGGAGATTCACCAGGTGAGAGAAACTTTTCAGCAGACAAAAACACATGTTTTGAAGTGGTAGTCTATTTAGAATGTATTTTATATACCAAACACCTGTACACTTGAAAGTTGGCTGCAAAACGTTTGTAGTTTTGTCCTTTATGGAATATGGAAGTTATAGTCAGCTTGAGTTCATGTTGGTTGCAATCCTGAGCATACTGAGTCTATGAATGAAGATAATATATTTTCACTGTCAAAACTTCAGAAACCTTTGAATCCTACAGGGGGTGATGGCTGTTATAGATTTATTTTTGTGTGTTGTTTTTTTGTGCAGCTAAGTCTGGGAGCTGTCCAAAGCCATGGACTGCAGAAACCCATCCTGTCCAACAGGAACTTTCATGGCTGCATGGAGAACCTGCTCTACAACGACCTCAACCTGATCCACCTGGCTAAACGGAACAACCACCAGGCCTCTGTGGTGGTAAGTCAATGTGTTGCTGCATCTTTGGAACATCATCATGGAAATCTGACATTCCGCATTCATCATTAGGACAAGTAGGTGACTGTACATGGGCAATTGCAGTGTCAGACGTGTGCATGAGCATGTTGTTATACTTTTCTTTTATACGCTACAACAATGCGGTGAGGCGTAGAGAAAGCAGGAGAGAGACTGAATATAGTGCAACATTTACAACAGACGTTGCAGGATCAGTCGGTCAGGATTAGTGTGTTTGGGTCAATGATATGTCGCGCCATTGTACCCAGTTGAGGGCGGGACCTGTGTGAGCCTCTACCAAGAAGGTGTAGGATGGCAGACAGCGGTGTCTGCTGCCTTATATACTGTCAAGTCAGCATGTATTTGTATAGGCACATTGATTGGCCGGCTATGTTTATGGAAATATTCAGTGGGCAAACGTGTGCTCGTGATTGGAAACGAGTATTACCGATAGAGTCTAATAGAGGGCTCCGTCTGTGCTTATAGAACTAGGGTTACAATATCGAAATTTATTTTATTCCTCATGCATTAATGTCATTACCATGCTTCTGGTCATATATTGTCATTATCATTATTTTCATTATCTGTGTCATCTTCGTCTTCATTTTTACACCCACCATTATCATCATCACCATTGTCATTAGCATCCTCATAATATCCTTCATTATCATCACCAATGTCATCATTGCACATTTTTCAAGTTATAAAGCCCGACGCAATCAAACTTGAGAAGAAAAGTAGTCTCATACTGAGTAATATAAATCAGGGAGGAAAGGAGGTATAGAATGAAAATGAGGAGAAGGGCGGAAAGAAGGAACCGGGGAGGAAAGTGAGAAACTGGTACTTTCTGTGTAGTAGACTTCACAGAAATGTTTGTTTCATACGAGTTTAGAATAATGTGAATCAATGTACAACTTGTGCCTCACATTGTGCTCAACAGGAGATCTCCCTGAAAACATTATATACTAACCACACCATATATTCATTGTGCTGAGTATCTTTATTTCCCTCCATAGGTTATTTGGTTTTTCGAATGTGTTATGGAAATTTAAACCATGCTTTATTTCATGTTTTTATTCATCGTAGAGTTTCTGTTTCCCAATGTCATATTGAGATGAGCAGATATGAGACAAATAGTGTAGGTGGGTGCAAATGCTGAGTGACTCTGATGCCTCCAGTTTTCTAGCTTATTTTAACTGCTCACCCAATATCAATATGGTAATAAAGATGTCCTTTTTCAGTTTCCTTTTTTTCACAGAGCTGCTGATGAGACCTCGGTGACATAGAGTCAAACCTCGTCAGCCTCTGCAACTAACGAATATTAATGTTTTATTATCTCTTTCATGATCATTTTCTCCCTTCCTTCCCTCCTTTCTTTCTCAGGGCAACGTGACCTTTTCTTGTGCTGAGCAAGTTTCAGTTGCTGTGACGTTCACTGACTCCCAGAGCTTCCTGCAGTTGCCAGGACTGACATCTTGGTCATCAGGTGTCGTCTCCGTGGCGCTGCAGTTTCGCACGTGGAACAAGGCTGGGCTTATCTTGACCTTCGACCTCTTACAGCAGGAGAGCACAGTCTGGCTGTACCTGAGCGAGGGCAGACTCCGCCTACAGATTAATAAAGCTGGCAGGGCCCAGCTGGAGTTAAGCGCAGGTTGGTCCAAGCAGGATTTTGCTGAGTTACACCTACAGAGAGGTATGCTACCCATGTTGTTCAGTTTTGTAGCAGAGATGACATAACAAGTTCTCATAGCTCAGATTCATGCCGCAGACATACAACACCAGAAGAGTGTTTTATCCAAGCACAAAAACGAACGAAAGAATGTTCAATAGAAATCTGAAGCATGCAAGTTGTTTCTTGATTTGGATGGATAGATAGTTGGATGGATAGTTGGCTCAGTCATGGCTCTGCAGTGTTGAACTTCTGACACATGATAATATTAGGAAAAGTCGTAACCCCTGTCAAACTTTCTCTGCAGTGGAAGATCATGAGATGTTGTTGGAAGCTAAGATTTTTTTGCTCAATCCAAATTTTTCTTCTGACTCATTAAACTCTTGAAATTTCATATTTCTCCAGATTTGGCTACTCATTATTACAGTAATTTAAGTGACACACAATACAACTTAACTAACTACATACTTAAAGGAGCTGTATTTAACATTGCAGACGTTAATATAGCAGCAAACAACAACTGTCTAAGTAAGGATATAGTAGTAATGTCTACCTGAAGTTGCTCTCCCTCTGTGTGTGTTGTTATCGGAGCTTCTCCTTGCTACTTTGGCATAGCCGGGCTCGCCGCGTGTGCTTTTAGTGCATGTAAGTGCATGTGCGCGTGCCCCACTGGTAAGCTCATGGACGATGCTTAGCACTGCTGTCACACAGCAATTGCAGCTGATAATGCCGTCCCATCTGATAGCGCCATTGTGTTAGCGTAGCACCCACCCTACGGTTCCCCGTCAGGTAAACACTGTTTGCTCTTTCAACACTTTTGCCATAATTAGCAATGTTGGCACTGATAGCGCCCCCAGCTATGTGCTGCCGGCTTGCTGTCAACATGTAGAGAGCTGTTGAGAGTCAAACAAAATGCTCCCACTCTTGGTTCTTGCACTTTTAAAATCACAACAGCAAACATATCCATAACACTTTCATCAAGTTGAAGGAACTAGTCATGTTCCTGACTTGCTGGAAAACACAGATAGCAAAAAATAATTAAATCACTTGTACGTGAAGGTCATAATGAAAATGGAAACACAAACAGTACATTTATTTGGCATTTATGTTTGTGTCTATGTGTGCATAAAGGCTCAGGTCTGAATGATGGTCAATGGCATCATGTGGAGCTGAACTCCAGACAAGATCATCTGAGCATCACAGTGGACACAGACGAAGGAGCCACGGCTCACACCAGCATCCCACTTCTCACCACAGACAGTCAACTCTTTTTCGGTGGTAAGAAG
Source organism: Melanostigma gelatinosum (assembly GCF_949748355.1). Lineage (NCBI taxonomy): Eukaryota > Metazoa > Chordata > Actinopteri > Perciformes > Zoarcidae > Melanostigma > Melanostigma gelatinosum. Next base: position 15,979,130 of record NC_136637.1, on the reverse strand, counting down.
ACGTGAAATAAAACATGCATCACATGTACTGTTTCTATCTGTTGTTGAGCAGTTAAACGGATTCACCTGATTGCAGCCACAGCTGAGGAGAGCTGCCAAAAGGGATGTCTTCTGAACTAAAAACCTTCTCTTGTCAAATATTTTAAAGTGTACTTAAAGTAGACCTCAAGATAGGAAAACTGCTGACACGAGGTACTCGGGGTATAATTATCATCATGCCCAGAGAGGAGTGATGTCATAACGCTGCCTAGACTCCCCTCTCTTTCTTTGATGTCTCCTTCCTTCAAATGATGGTTCTCCTCTCCTTTTCTTTCCTTTCCTCTTTCCCAGTTCCTGTTTTGCTATTCTTTCTTCCATGCATACCCCTCTCTCCAAACACCTTCCCTTTTAATTTACCTCAAACTTACTTATACCCCCCCCCATCCTGTCTCTGCAGTGCGTGTATTTAATATCCCTCATTTGTCCACACACATACTTGCACACACAAATAAAAGCATATGCTGTAGATGTAAACATTAACCCACTGCACACATGTCTTTGTCTATTAATAATATTGTGGCCTTAAAAACCCTTTTTACCATCTACACCAGCGGTTCCCAAACTTTTTAGGCCGCGCACCCCCTTCTACATCCCGACCAGGTTCGCGCACCCCCCCCCCCCTCTTAATAAAAAAAAAAAAAAAGAAGCAACAGAGCCTTTTAAGCCTTCATAGCCGCATAATAATCGGACCAATGAGAGAACAGTTTGCTCGCGCGTGGCATTTGTTTACAAGATTTAGTCCGCTGTTAAATGTTGCAGTGTGAAGACAAACCGAACAAAGGAGCAACTGCAACAAAGAAAACGAACTGAAGGTGTGAAAACGCCCTGAAACACTGCAACAAAGTTTCAATAACTTTCAGTGACACAAGGCGTCACTTTTAAAGAGCAATACGGATGCGAGCGCACACGCACAGGCTCAGAAGCAGATTATCACATTTATTTAATTTACAATTAATGAGCGACTAATGTAGCCAGGATGTCTTCGGACAAAGCATCGATGTGGCGCGACACAGTGTTGTTGGACACCGGGATCATGTCCAACTTTTTTGCTTCTTTCTCCCCAATCATACATTCCACCATCTCTCTGGCAGCTGGCAAGCTCACGTCTTCGGCGATTGTGTGCGGTAGCCCCTTTCTCGCTATTCTGTAACCAGATATGAAGCCCGTAGTGCGTCATTTATAGACCAACACATGAATGAGACTCCAGTTGTTTTTGGCTGTTTTGTAACTCCTCCAATTTCGATATAAACAATGTAAGGGGCTTTTGACTTGCACTGGCATGCTTGGTGTTCAGGTGGCGACGTAAATAAGAGCTTCAGACTGTTAGCCAGAACCTCGCTGCACACCACGCACTGTGGCTTTGGGGAATCTGCGTTGCCAATCCAAGTGAAGCCCAGACACAGATACTTTTCATCATATTCCCTCTTTTTTTCCCAGTCTGATGCTCACTCTCGTTTCCTCTTTTTTCACCTTGACTCCGCGATGGGCCGATGTGCTCCCGATTTGTCTGTGCTGCACCTCTCCGTTCCCCTCGCCTCCGATTCCTCTCTCTCTCTCTGTCCCTCTCCTCTTTTACGACTGATAGCTTCAGATGTCCCACCTGACAGTTTTTAAATTAAAATTACATTTTTTTTTTATATTTAATATTATTACACCATCAGACCGCCATTACACTTTTCCTCTCGCGCACCCCCTAGAGGCAGCTCGCGCACCCCCAGGGGTGCGCGCACCCCACTTTGGGAATCCCTGATCTACACCATCACCTGGTAGTCCAACTGTAAGATTATAGAACACAGTCTCTATAGGGCAAAAAAAATACAGTTTGACTCAAGTGGTGATGCGATTTTTTTATTCCTCAAAGTGAAGCACCACATATCGGAAACTTCCTCCGTGAGTCATTATCACTGCCATGAGGAAAGCGGCTCCAACTAAATCTCCTTTTGAGCTCCTGAAATTCAAAGTGACAAGAAACAGTGACTCGTCCTTCCTCCCTCCTCTGCTGGGAGGTATTGAACTCTGCGCCTGATGGGCTGACTATAATTAGAGCAACGTAGAGCCTGGAGCAGGAATGCTGTATTTGGCCACAGATTGCCACCATCCAGGATCAACTTCAAGCATTAATCCTGAGCTCATTCACACCCTCTGGCAAAGAGTGGTTTTATATGACAGCCACCTCGGGTCTACCGACGGTAATGGGTTAGATGAGGGTAAACAGAGAATCAAAAATCAGTCTCATCAGATACACAGATAACAAGGTAGAGAACAAAACCCAAAGTAGTAGATTCTGCAGCAATGTTTGAGTAATAAGTTACTTGTACACATTGAATCTGCAAATGCTAGACGCAGTGGTGGAAGATGTACTCAGAAGTATAAATACCACAGAGTAGAGAAATACTTTGTCAAAAGTAAAAGGAATTCATTCACAAATTGACATAAGTCAAAGTAAAAAAGTGTAAAATAAACTTAAAACAATGAAAGTAAAAGTATCCATGATGCAGAATGGTCTATTTAAGAACAATGCATATTGTAATATTGGATTATAATGATTGCTGCATTAATGTGTACATCACTTTGATGTTGCAGCTGGTAAAGGTGGAGCTAATTGCAGCTACGTTATACACTGCTAGCGTGTGTGTTTTAACCCCCTGTAGAATATTACAGTGAAGTTTAAACATTGTAACAAAGCTGGCATCCGTAACTTCCCACATGAAGTGATGAAGTTAGACGTATACTGACACTGTTGTTGTTTTTCAAGTAAAATTGATTTAATTCCATGTTTATGGATGGGCCTACCAAGAAAACGGCATACAAACAAAATACAAAGCAGCAGACCAACCACTGATTGGGTGTCATGCGTTCCCTCCCTAGGATGCCCTGTTCAGGAGCGCAGTCAGGAGTGTAAGAACCCCTTCAAAGTGTTTCAGGGCTGTATGCGTCTCTTCACTGTGGATAACCAACCCGTTGACCTCATCAAGGTGCAACAAAGGCTCCTGGGAAACTACAGCCACTTGCAGATTGATATGTGTGGCATCATCGACAGGTTAGTATCACCGTCTGAATTGTTTTTTTACTGCTGTTTACATGCACCCTGTGTGTGTGTGTGTGTGTGTGTGTGTGTGTGTGTGTGTGTGTGTGTGTGTGTGTGTGTGTTGGGCTGCCATCATTACCTTTTCTTATGATGTTCTTCTGATTTGTGTGTTGATTTGTTTTGAAGTGGTTTCCACAGTCAATTTGGGATTTGTGAAAACAGTGATAATAATAAGCACTCAGTTTGTGATTTATTTGCATTTTTCCCCTGGTTTGGACTGCACATTTAAAATATCCTATTATAAGTGAGACAGGTCTCTCCTTTACCATGCTCAATTAGATACACAGATGGAAAATTTGTATTTTATTTGTTGCTGTCCTCTTTAAAGTCATTTGAGAATGCAAGTATATACAGAATCAGGGAACTGTAGACGTCCTCAAGGGGCTTTTATTGACGACACAAAAACCACTAAAGTCAACAGTGCTTCTTAACTAGACTTGGGAATCTATGACTCAACAATAGACACCTAGACAAGGGAATAATAATTTAAAGCACACTATCTGTTAGAAAACAAAACCAACAATGAACTGATCCTGCTAACAAGTATTGTCTCTGTATCCAAAGCCTGAGATAGCTTATTTTTCTGCACCACTTAGCTACTATGTCACAATAAACTTGACCAATGTAGTTCATTTTCAGTAGATATATATGTTCTTCATGAATTCATTAAGATTTCCATTTTCAGTTGCAACAAATTGGTTGAGAACTAGGCAGATGAATGCACTGTTGGCTTTGGTTTTTTTATGCGTTGTGTTGATAATAACAAAAATATAGAATATCGCCAGCCTTGTTCTTTAACTGAGCAGTTTGAGAAACACAGACTAGGGAATAAACTGGGGAGTAGTATTAAAGACTCAGCAACCACAACACAACTAGTACGGTGTTTATTCAAACCACCAATACGACATAAAGGATTATAAATGGCGCTCACTGGTTGGACTGTCCCAGTGGCTGTCATGGACGGAAGGCAGTACCTTAGACGGCTCTCTTGCTGCTGACTAAGGGTTCAGGATCTTGGAGAGCGCTGCAGTGGTCTCTCATTTCAGAGTTTACTGCATTTGTAAACTCAGGGCAAAAGGTCTGACACAGTGAATCAGTGAATCATGCTAGTGGGGATAACGGCGCACCATTTTTTCGCTCGCTGGTGCCATTCATGGAGTTGCACTCGGCTGTAAATACTAAAAGTCACGGAAATTGTGTCGCGAATGAAAAAAACAAGACAGCAGTTTATTTTTCGGGTATTACACTTTTGGAAAAGTATAACATTTTTGGACACGGCTCCAAAATCTGACATGTGAAAAGTGTTGGGGGAGGGTGTGTCAGACATTGTTTGAACAAGCACTTGTTTGAAGTATACTGACACCTTTAGGACACACTTGCTGTCCAAGGCTTTGAAATCACTGAACTTAGTACTCCCTCCTGCCGACCTCTCTCCTCACTGTATGAGAATGTGTTTTGAAGCGAGATCGATGAAGCTGTCAGAAGGCAGTAATTCTGACCCTCTTTGCTTCTGTCAGGTTCCTGACAGATGCAAAGTCTTGGCTTGGCTAGTCCACGGGTCTCTGGAAATAGCAGACAGGTCCCGGTTGGCCAGAAGAGCGGCAGCGGTTGCCAAGGCAAAAAAAAAAAACGGGTGTGCGAGTTTGGAGTTTGGAGAGACAATAGTGAAGGACTTTAATTTGGCCTCAGGGAGGTTTTGGCAAACCGAATCAGAAAGGGAAAGCGGGGCTTGGCTCAGGCTGTGCTCATCCAGGGGGGAATATTCCTGAACTAACCACGGCATCACGACCCCCTTTAATATACTGTGTCACGATGAGGTCTATTCGCCAAGGACTCTTCACACTATTCTTCTTTTGTGCACCATGTGATAAATTATTGTTCACTCTAAATGAGATACCTCCTTATTGGAATTAGCTTATTAGTACTCAACTAGAGTTAATTCAATTGCACTTGGAACTGTTTTGCAGCTGACTTCTTAATGTTATAGGCCCTCAACAGCAAATTACCTCCCCTCACCTCTAATAGCACCACTTCAACCACAAATACAAAACAGTTTGATCAGAGGCTGTTGAGAAAAATGTCCTGTCTACATTTAATTAAGGAGCAACTCAGTAGATTAGAAATTAAGGAACAAAACATGGTCTTGAAAAAAAGTTTTCTGAATAGACAAATGTGCTGAATGCCTGTTGTTCCTTTTCATACCAAAATCCCTTATTTTTAAGTTTTAACAGACACTAAGGTTCTCTCTCTCTCTCGCTCTCTCTCTATCTCTCTCTCTCTCTCTCTCTCTCTCTCTCTCTCTCTCTCTCTCTCTCTCTCTCTCTCTCTGTATCTCTCTCTCTCTCTCTGTATCTCTCTCTCTCTGTATCTCTCTCTCTCTGTATCTCTGTCTGTCTCTCAGGTGCTCCCCCAGTCACTGTGAACATGGAGGTAGATGCACTCAGTCGTGGAGCACCTTCCACTGTAACTGCTCCAACAGCGGCTACAGAGGAGCCACCTGCCACAGCTGTAAGCAACCAGCAACAGGGCATCTGCAGGTCTTTGAAATGCTTGATGCCTAAACTATAACGATGAGAATGGAAGTTATTAAAGTCTTGAAATGTGGTCAATACTTTTAAATTATTTTATTATCTGTCATTATGCTGTAAGGGCATTATCACCATCAAGTTATTATGATGCATGTGTTGGGTAGTAGAGGCTTATGTTAGTGAAATACTATTTATTTCATGAGCTATTGTGTTTTTCTTATACAAAACACTTGAACATATTTCACCCCTATTACTATAATTTTTTTGTGGTTTTAAGATTTTTGTGTCTTGGATAACTGAAAAAGCAAAAGTCAATATTGGAAACTATTGACTTTATGTGCAATGTTTCATATCAAAGATGGAGAAACTCTAACACATTGTGAAGGAAGTCTTCAATTAGTAGAAAATATGATTAATACAGCACTCCAGCAATGTTCTCATTGCTTCTGCTTTAATGACAGTGAGACCTCATGTCCCCTAACACTTAAATTACTTTCCTGTTTTTTTCCCAACTCCATAGTTTCAGAACTTTAATTAGCTGTGTTCAATCGGGAATAGACTAAACAGATTGTTGGTACTTTATTATACTGAGTAAATTCAATTTTCATTTAATTTGAAACGCTTAAAAGCTTTGCTTCCTCACACCTGCAGATGGCACACTATATTATTTGATTTGTTCATTTTACATGTGTTTGCATATTTGTTTGATACATGTATGTATGTGTGCGCAACTCTAGCCCAGTCTAAAGTGATGAGGCAGAGGTTCAACACCCGTCCCTCAAACTGTATCATTTGGTCACAGACATCTTCTATTTGAAATCAAACAAACACAGGGTAACGCAATTCCCCATATTTGGGAGCATAAACAATGAATAAAGACATAGAAGCAATCACTCATGTGTCTCAAAAAATCTCAAGTGAAAACCCCTTTTTTTTCGCAGAACAGGCTGATTTGATTAAAGGTCAGTTTTGCGATGACAATATTTTGCTCCTAATTTCTAACTGCTGCAGTTCTGTGACTCAGCATCTAAACAATGCCGAAAGCATCTCTGAACACTTCCGTTGCACTTCTGTTGCATTTTCCCTCATCAGATACTGTTTAAATCTCATTAAATATGCTTTTAATATAAAATGAATGAAACAAGCTTGTGGATAAGTTTGCTTCAAATAGAATGTGCTGCTTCTTAACAAAAATAGCCTTATTGATAATACTTAATACAGAAATAAAGTCTCGCTTTTTTCCACTGCGAGGCAACTGAAGAAAGAACACTGGCCTGCTGATGAAGATGAAAGCCACAATTTTAACGCTCGTCTATTTCAAACTGCACACGTCAAGGCTACTTGTTTAGTGATTTGATTTTAGAGGTATATGAGGTTTACAGGCCATTCATTAATATGTTCTCAAACACTTACAGATCAACAGTATTGGCAAACAATAGTAATGACACACACATGCACATAGATACAGAGACATTAATTCTCGTTTATATGTAAATAGAGACAGTGCCGTAGCTTTCCTCCGCTTAAACATGAACTACGGTACTATTTTTCTGTACAAATCTAAGATTGAACCCTTCTTTAATTCTGGGGACAGAACCCTGGGTTTCTTTATTGAAAGTTTCTTTGAGATAGTTTTTAAAAGTGTGGGTTTTTATATTTAGTCTTGAAAGCAACTATAATATGATGTTTTTTTGTTATAACCAGTTCTAAATATTGCTGTCAGAACATTTGAACTAGAATGAAAGACTTCTTGTTAGTCTCGGAAACAAACCGCAACATTATTTTAACTCCCTGGCCATATGGAAAGGAGAGAAGATAGAAAGATGAAAGCAAAAAAAAGAAATGAGTGGAAGAAGTCATACAGAGAGAAAGATAAGGAGGGTGAGGATAGGAGCAAAAGAGCAGAGTGAGTCCTAAGGCAGACTGTTCTTTCTACATAAATGGATTTCAACATAGAGACTGCCCACAGTATTTTTGGTGAGTCAAATTAGAAATGAAAGCGATTCAGGCTTTGATTACACTGCCAAATTGTGATTGAATCTTTTTACACTCTGGTGGTATGATCAGCTTGAGCTGTTTCGGGGAACGGTCTGAAGAACTTCACTGACATGAGATAAAGAAAAAACGCATGTTTAAAATGCGCTGACCTTTTCTTTCCTGCACTATTTTCTAATGTGTGTGTGTGTGTAACCAGAGGGCATTATATGAATGCTTTTCACCTATAAGGTAGCTTTCCTCAGATTATGTTAATCATTTGCAGTTTTTATCAGAAGCTATTTTTGATTATTTGCCTACTGGTTATGTATGACAATAAACTCAAATCTATTATAAATAAGCAAAATTATCTTTATTGTTGGCATATTTTGGTGAGAGGACAATTACAATATATGACATGGTGTTTTATTGTTTTTGGTGATCAGGTAAAATTATAACAGATTTGGATATTGTCTATCTTGTTCTGCACAAATTGAATTATAACTTTCTTAACTATTTCAGAGGGACATGACACCTGATTCAGACATGTTTGACATCTAAAGCATAATGTTTGTTTAGGCCAAGCACTGAAGTCCCACTCAACTGATTGTTGTTGCAACTCCTTCCACCACTCCAACTTCTCCATATGTCATTGCAGCTCTGGTACAGTTATCTTCATGGGTAGTTCTCCAAGCAGACTCCTTATTGCTGCTTGGAGTCTTTCAGAGCTCCCTCAAGTTTCTAACTTTATAACCATTTGCACTAAATTATCTATTTCTTTATCATGAGCAGCTCTGTCTGAAATGGAGCCAGTAAAGCAGATGGAAGTGTAGTAGTCTTGAACTTTGCGTGTATGAGTTGATAGGGGCAATGTTTCCTCTCAAATCTGATTGCCAGAAGATGTAGTATTGTTAATATGCTTTTGGTGCTCTTTCTTTCACAGCGAGATATGAAAAGTCATGTGAGGCGTACAAACACAAAGGCAACACATCAGGACATTATCACATAGACGTGGACGGCAGTGGACCAATCAAACCCCAGCTCATCTACTGTAACATGACAGGTAACAAACAAAGACACACATCGTCACACTTGAACACACACACAATACATTAGTATATTTATTCATCTATTTCTCTCCATCTGTCTGTCTGTCTCTTTTTGTCTGTCCACCAGAGGACATGGCATGGATGGTGATCCAGCACAATAACACAGAACTGACAAGAGTGTATTCGTCCCCTGAGAGAAACCAACATTCAGCCCACTTTGACTACGCTTCTGAAGAGGAGCAGTTGGCAGCCATCATCAGCCAATCGGAGCACTGTGAGCAGGAACTGTCCTACCACTGCAGGAAGTCCCGCATCCTCAACACACCCGGTAAGACTTATGCCCACTGATGTTTTCTGTGTGTCTGAGTTATTGAGATGGGATACTTTGGAGAACTGTGAGATGTGTATGTTTTATTGGCGTTGTTTATGTTGTTTTGTTGCATTTCGTAAGTTTGAGTGTGTTTAAAGATGGAGGAGGATGGCGTGGTGTTGTTAAAATGGGAATGGTAGGTTCAAAAGCAGGTCTTTGCAAAGCCAGATTTCTGTATCTGAGGGATCTATATCTAGAACAAGAAAGGGGTGATGTAAATTGCTGATTTAGTTAATTTAGAACATAATTAAAACATGAATTAAATCTAAAATATTCATTTTCTCCTCTTCACTTGACTGCAGCAGCTAAAGGTTTATCAGCACCACAACTTGATTTCTCAAGTAAACATCAACTGCTGTTGTTTGTGGGTTCTTTGTGTTTTTTAGTGGTCAGGTTCAAAAGAGGTGCATTTTTACTGGTCTTTGTTGGTTTTCTTGCCAGAAGACTATAAATATTACACCTTTACTCATCTAAAAGGGAAAATGGAAATTGAGTTTCAAACTGCTCTGAAGAAAGATGCCCATCTTGTCATCTGTGAACCATCATTGAGTATCACTACAAAGCATCAGAATACATGTTAGGGAGAGATGTCTTCAAAAGTAGCTGCCCATGTTCTGTCCAAGGCTGTGCAAGGCTGTAAGAGAGACAAGTGTAGTGGTTTGTGTTGAAATCCTAAATGAATGGGTGTTGTTACTGGTGACAGCCAGATGGAAGACGACAAATAAAGGGGGAAGGGGAAGGAAATTGACAGAAAGATGTTTCTGTGTCCCATTTGATTTGCAAATCAATTTGCAAGAGTGCTGACTTAAGCAGATGCATCAACAAAATGTGTTGTTATGAGAACATAGATGAGTGAGAATTCTCAGTTGGAAACACTTTTCATTCAAATGTCAGCTGTAGGAGTCATTGTCTTACCTCTTTGTGGATTCATGTGAAATTCATCTTTCATCAAATTAGCAAAACAAGCACGAATTTGCAATGGCTGTGACCATGTCAGCGCAGGAGCGTGTGCACACATGTGCGTACATGGTCACAGCTATTGCAAATTAGTGCTTGTTTTGTGTGTGCTTTGTGTGTGTTTGTGTGTGTGTGTCTATCTTTATCAGCCCAGTTGCTCGGAAAACAATGTTGGCACCGACATTTCTGCCAAACACAGAATGCATTATATGCCAAATGTTTTGTATTCGGTCAGAGCAAGTGACGTAAGCGACGTTGCCGACTGAGGATTTGTAGTAATGGTGTATATTTGTGTGTGTGTGTGTGTGTTTCAGAGGGTGCTCCATTCACCTGGTGGGTGGGAGGTCCAGATCCAGGTGAGATCCAGACGTACTGGGGCGGGGCTCTGCCGGGCAGCCGGCAGTGTGCCTGTGGTCTGCAGGACAACTGTCTGGATTCAAATCACTACTGCAACTGTGACGCTGACTACGACCAATGGTACTGTACCTTATTGTGTGAGTTAGAAAAAGTTAGGACGTTTTGTGATGCAAGACAAATTTCCACGTGAAGGGACAAAAAAAGGTTTTATCTTATCTTGATGAAAACAATCTTTAGAATCTGACCTTTTGATTTTCAAAATAAAGTAAGCAATAATGCATGATCAGCTGTCTTACAGAGTACCCAATGCATACAACATATAGGGTTTCCTCACAATAACATGAGGCAATGTGCACTTTACAGAGTTGTTTCCTATATTGCGACACTTTGGAGTGCACTATTGCTCAAAAGGAAAATAATGGAGGCTATGTTGTCAAAGTTGTATTCATTTATTCCAGGTTAGCCCATGTTTCGGTTAGTTTAACCAATGAGTTAACTGGTAATGTAGAGTGAGGTGTGGATTCTATGGTTACCTGCACTTTAACATACATTGACAAGTATTGATAGCTTATTGATTAGCCATGCTAGCTTCAATTTGGTCCATACTCAACTATTTGATGGATTGCCATTAAATATTGGTTGTGACATTAATGACATTTTGTACATACATCCATTTACCCAGAGGATGAATCTTATTGACTTTAGTGTTATCCAAAAATATTGGGTCAATACTTTGATACTGTGATACTTTGGTTTATGAACAAATACCTGCAATACCAATGACATCCCCAACAGCCCCTGTACTTTGTTATACCAAATGTTAGCATGCTAATATGCTAAATGAAGATGGTAAACATAGTTAACAGTATAATTGCTTAACATCAGCATGTTAGTATTATCATTGTGAGCATGTTAGAATGCTGATGTAACCATTTAGCTTAAAGCAACACTGTGTGTAATTACAGCTGGTAACAGTAAATAATTAAAAATGTTATTGTAATATGAAATGTAATGTTATCAAGACAATGATTTGGATGGACCAGCTATAAAAGGAAATATTTTAATGTTAATTTTAAAGACAGGTATAAAACAACGTAAGATTGTCTTTGAAAGGAAACGTTTTACTCATTAGAGTCAATGATTGAGTGGAATCTGTCCTACTGCTCCAATTAAGTCATTGATTAACAAGTCAGTGTTTACCTCCATCGCATCCTGCCGTACTGGACAGAAAAGAGCCATGAGACATCCAGGATTAATCCCATGATATTCAAGCATCCCTCCATGTTTTATCCAATCCTGTATTTAAATCATTTTATCCATGCTGTAAGCAATTCTGTATTTAGGTCACCTTCCCCAATCCTGGAACCAATTTTGCAGTTCGACTCATTTTCCCATATTGAAACCAATCTTGCAACTGTCTGCATAGCCAAAGGTCCTTCTCTCTAGTATCTCACTGCCTAATTCTGTGCGACTTTTACTTTATTCTTATAGACTTTATCTGCCGTCAATCTCTCATCACATTTGCTGGCGCTGTGTGGGCCCACAGTCCTATAATTATTTTTTGACAAAATTTTCTCAGCAGCAAAGCAAAATTTGAAACACCACAAAGCTGAGAGAGTGAATGGTGGCGATGAATGTGCAGATGAATTGCTCCACCAAACGGCTGCTGAGACATGTTGTGTCAGCTGAAATGTCTTCAGTTGATTGTCTACTTGTGAACCTCAATGAACAAATGAAGACAGTCAAGAGCTCAAGTGTTACATTGTGTCCCACTCCCTCTAAAACGGTTTGATTTGAGTTCAGGTGGGCACATGTTTTACATTGTAATTGTAACAACTACTTCCTTGGCAGTGCACAAACACACTTACACAGAAATGACAGCTACGTTTTTTCAACTAAGACAAATGGAAACACAAACAAATTCTGTTAAAAGCGGAAGAAGTACCTTTAGCAGGGCAGAAATGTGTTACTATGCTTAATTGATTGAATAGGCTATGCTTAAAATGCCCCCTCCTTTTTGTCTTTTTTATGTTGCTCCTCGTCCTTTTCATCCTCCTTCTCCTACAGGGCTGATGACTCGGGTCTACTCGCCCATAAGGGGAGCCTCCCAGTCAGGTCTCTGGTGCTGGGTGACATTCAGCGGGCGGGGTCAGAGGCTGCCTACAGGGTGGGACCCCTACGCTGTCATGGAGACAGTAAGTCCATTTCAGTTACTGGTTATTGTTTGACAAGAAGTTGGTGCCAATGTTAACCCTTCGTTGACAATAGTGTTTTTATGGAATTTGAAATTATTCAATGAATCGGTTTTATTCAGCTGTAGAGACCATTCTTACCGACAGGTCCAAAACTGATGCTAAAAGGTAACTAGAGCGTCATAGTTTGAAGCTGAGAGCTACTGACCATGCGGTCTTATTTGATGATTTGGAGGTGAGAACATGTTACGTTACATTACAGTCATTTAGCAGACGCTTTCATCCAAAGCGACTTACAATTCAGATTCTATCACATTTCTACACACACAGCAATTTCTTTGGGGGGTTAAGTGTCTTGCTCAAGGACACATCTACATTCAACTAGCGGAGCCAGAGCCGGGGATCGAACTGCCGATCCTCTGACAGACGGCCCTGCTCTCGACTTAGCCCCAGTTGCCCATTGTTGAACTCTTGTGTGAACTGAACTACTTGAATAACTGTATCCAATCTTCCCCCTGCCATTTAACTTCTTAATGGACAATTGGTTAATAGGCCAATTACACAAGCTAATTAGCAGACCGGCAACTGAAATATGACTTACTTTGTTCTCTTTAATAACAACCTCTAGTGAAAAGCTATTTAATAAAACGAATCGAAGTGATTCATTTTACGTTGTTTTAATTGCCTCTAATTTCAGCCTTCAGTTTAATGAGTAAATTAATGAATAAATAAGCACCATGCGAGATAAATCAACATAAATGAGATAGCGTTGTTGGAGTTATGACTTTGTTGTCGGCTAATTACAGTTGGTGTATTTGTTTACTACACGATTTTACATTATACAGCCATCATAATGAGATTTCTTTTAAATAAGCTGCGTTCCAGACTGATATGTCAACTTTTTGAAAAAGTAAACATAAATGTACCCCCTTTTTAGGAAACAAAAGAGTAAGCATATGAAGCATTTAAGCACTTTGTTTGACACTTTCAGAGAACTTCTGGAACGCTGCGTTTTTTGACAAGGAGACATCTTACCTTCACTTTCCCACCTTCCACGGAGAGCTGAATGCAGACATTGCTTTCCTGTTCAAGACAAAGTCCTCCTCCGGGGTCTTCTTGGAAAATCTTGGCATCAAGGACTTCATCCGGATCGAACTCAGCTGTAAGTGTAATCTAAACAATGTTCTGCGTCATTATCAGTTTTCTTCTAAATACCTGGTAGTGGGAGACTCTCAAGTTAAAAGAGAGCAACAACCAACAATGGCATGCTGATGTTAAAGTTCCTCTGTTTTTACTGTCATCAGCTGAAAGGGGAAAGCTTCTCTGTGCTCACCTGAATTCTTAGTTTAAGGTGTGCACATACAAGCATGACTTTGTGACATCCCATTGTGGAAGCAGGAGACAATGTGTGGCATTTGTGTCAGTTGGACTTTTGAAATGAAAAAAAAAGCATATTCATGGATTAGATTTTTCATTTTGGGAAAGTGAGTCGATGTAATTTCAAGATCGAATCCTTGGATAGATTACCTGGATGGCTCAACATTATGTTGATTTTGACACAGGGGAGCGCTGTTTATTTCCTGTTTTCTACTGAAAGTCAGAGTTGGTTTCTTTTTAACCATGACAATGCAATACAAACCATAATGTTTCCCGAACAAAGTACGGTACTTATTTGCACCAAAGTCATGATCTGTACCTGAACCTTTCCAAGCTTTAACAATAGAAAAGAACAGAAATTGGGTTTATTTCTTTTTTGAAGTTTTGAAAGGCACTTTTAAATGATGTCCTGCTGATAGTTGCGTCAGATCAGGAAAGGCTGAGACCTAGAATTAATGTTTTTCATAGCGTAATCATAAATGATTCTGCTGCAGAGGAAGGGATGCTTTAGTTTTGTGTAAGTTGAAAAAGAAGTCTGTTGCATGTAATCCAGTGTGACAAGTGATCTGTGGGAATTACACACACACACACACGACACAAGACAAATGGTAACCCTCCTCGTTAGGGAAACCCTGGCGTTGTTACAGTGACACGCATCTCTTATCTCACTGCAGCTCTATTACTGTTATCAATATTATGATTATAACAGCTGGTGTTCCTTAAGACTCTGTGTCGTTATTACTGCTGTCAGAGTAACATGACTGGAGCTGGGCCAGAGAGCAGCCTCTCAATGAAGTCTCTGGATTGTTCTATCAACTGGTTCCACAATCCCACAGTGGTACAGCTTTACCTCCACTGTCTGTGTCATTCATGAGGGATGATGATGATGATGTTGTGTTCAGGCACAGATCTCACCTCTCTGATAACTTCACCCCGAAATGTGGAGTGTAGGCATGCTGGCAGTGTTGTGATGGGTGAACGGACTCCATGTGGCCTTCATCCTCACCTCTCTTCATTATAGGTTAAGTTGTTAACCTAATAGAGCTGTGGAGATTAATGACTTAAGCATGCTAACCTACATTAGGTTTGGTGTTTCAGTCCCACCGTGATGGCACATACTTACAACCTACTTTAATAAGAAAGTGCACTGCATTGGATTTGTGTCCACTAGATGACATATGGTACATTCTCATGTCTTAAAATTGCTTTCTGCTACAAAAGTTGAATGTTATTTTTTTATGTGATGTATCAGCAAAGTCAAGGTTGTAAAGTTCATTCACTCAATAACTGTAGCTAAGTACAATTTTGTGGCCCTTGTACTTTACTTGAGTATTTATATTTGATGACTTTTCTTTGACTCTACTGCATTTCAGAGGCAAATACTGTGTTGAACTTTTACTCTACTACTATTGCTTTGCAGATTCAAATGAATAATGCAACATATAATCAACAACCTTTACTTTAGTAAAGGTACAACATTTGTACTTTTACTTGTTATGGAGTGTTTCTGGTATTGCTACTTTTAATTTAGTAAAAGATCTATTTCTTCCACTTCTGAACAAAGTGGAGAACAGTGAAGCTTACGACCACTTATTATTATTATTGCAGTTATCGGCTCGCTGAGGCTGTACTTAGGCACAACTTTGCAGGTATTTAGTCATAAATCAAAGTATTGGACAAATATAAGTTTTTATCTCATGATGACGCTAGATGAAACGTTATGGGATCACTAAAGTTACAAAGTACAATCCACCCATAGTTGTGGAGATGTCGAACTCAAAACCACAGATGTAAACCTGTTTGTGGCGCTACAGGAAAAGTCAGGGTGTCATTATTCATCCAAACATTTCAAAACAATCTGTCCAATATTTGTTTAGATATTTCAGTCATAAATTTGCAAGGCAACTAGTTCCAATTGAGAATATTAAGCAAATCATAGCCAGATGACACACTTGTCATTCACAGTGAGCCTACAAAATCCGCACTGGATGTGGAAATTGTCGTTAGATGTGATTTCAAATATTGCAAAGAATGCTGCTTGTTATGCCGACTATGCAGAGCTAGACTGAAGAAGGTAATAGCTATAGACACGGTTGATACCACACAACTGCATGATCTCTGGCTGGTGCTCAGGCTTGGTTTCAGCAGTGCTGGCACAATCACACAGAGAAACGAACAGATGTGAGTCTGTAGCTGCAGCCTTTCTGTCGAGCCTTGGACTGGTCTCTGGATCATCTCAGATCTGTGTCCAGCTGTCTGTCCATCCTGCCAGCAGATGGTCTGATGGGAGGAAGTGACTTCAAACTTCCGCCAACATATTGTGATGGAGGAACACGACTCACTAATGGGTTCATTGAAAGATGACACAGTCTAGTAAAATGTAACAGTGTGTTAGAAAAAAAGAATCCACATTTTTGTCTGAAGCATTTTTACAATAAATAGTAAATGGTTAGAAAACAATAATATTTCTGAATAAATTCTTAAAGCTCCTTATGTTAAGATCATGTTTAAACTATTAAAGAATGTAATTCCCCTCCCTCTTCCTATTCCACCCACATACTTAACTGTGTAAGAATAATTGACAGAATAGGGTCTTCATACTTCTGCCATAGTTCCTCATTGGTTGAATGGATTTCACACATTTTCACTTAGAACGTCAGAAAATTCAGCAAATTCATTTTGATCATATATGAATAAATAAACAGAACCTACACAACACACTACAGTTTTAAGAGTGTCAACACCATTACACACACTGCCATGATGGATCGTTTAAAGTGTGTTATTCTCTGTGCAAAGACGGAGCTGGGAAACATGAGGGGTTTGCAATGTCTCACTCATCAGAGGACACAGTTATCTAAAAGTGTCAGGGAATGTTTGTTAATCAGCCTGGTAGAATTTGGCGGGAACACGTCAAACTCACTTTGCTGGTGTGACTGTCACCCAGGCATCCAAATGCTCCTTAATAAACAGTCTATGTGTGCAACAATCTCTCTCTTTTACCAATTTCATTTGTTGCTCCTTCTTTAACTGCTGAAACTGGGCCGACCAACACCCTCCTCTCCAGCTGCTTCAGAGGTCGTCTTCTCTTTCGACGTGGGAAACGGGCCGCTGGAGGTTCGAGTGGAGACGAGCGTCCAGCTGAACGACAACCGGTGGCACAGTATACGAGCCGAGCGGAATGTAAAGGAAGCGTCGCTACGTGTGGACGAGTTCCCTGCCGCCACGCAAGAGGCTCCTGCTGACGGACACAGTCATCTGCAGCTCAACAGCCAGTTATTCATAGGTGAGGGGCAGGAGGGAGAGTGTGTGTGTGTGTGTGTGTGTGTGTGTGTGTGTGTGTGTGTGTGTGTGTGTGTGTGTGTGTGTGTGTGTGTGTGTGTGTGTGTGTGTGTGTGTGTGTGTGTGTGTGTGTGTGTGTGTGTGTGTGTGTGTGTGTGTGTGTGTGTGTGTTCCCAATGCCTTAGAAATGTAAGAAAATTGCAAAGTGAGAGAACTGAAAAGGTTTATTCGTGTTAGGATTTGGATTTTATGTTAAAGGGAGTCGGGGTGAGTTTAAGGTTATAGTAAGGATTGAGATTACGCATTAGGGGGAGAGAGTCATTTATGGTGTTTGAACAGTAATCTCATTAGCAGCTGAGTGCAAGTGACAATTGCTGTCGTGTCTTCTCTTTTCTTATCTGTGACAGCGACTACAGCAACACATGCACATTGCATTCGCTGAGTGGAGGAATCCAGGAGATTAGTCTTTTTTGTCTCAACAACAAGCAGACAGCTATTCAGATCAGTTTAACCTTGGTGGACTTTATTTTACAAATTAAATTCTGCTATGTCTGCCCTCTTTTCCATTCAGTTCATATTAAACCGCATTATGGGATCAATGTTGTACTCTGCACCACAGAAGTCCCACATGGGCAGCTGGAGTTGGATAAAGGCAGATCTTCTTTATGGAAGTGTTGAGGAATCTTTGTGTAAGAAGCGCTATAGACTTTGGCACCTCTCATTACTTTTCTTTTCTACCTTGTTTGAGACACTTGCCTCCAAGTCGTGGTGATATAAAGCTTTACAAAGATGTGGTGCACTAGTGACTATTTCTGGAAGCAGGACAGTGTACAATAATGGAGCTCTATGGCACAAAACAATAAGCCATAACAGGCTCCGTGTAGGTAGAAGGTCGGGATGGACGGGCGGGTCAAATAAACACAGTACGTTTACCCAGGAAACCAAAAGTCATGATTGACCTTTTTCAATTTATGTCTGTAACTTAGAAGGTATCAAACATTGGCCTACTTATCTTAAGCCAAACCATGATGTCTTAACAAACCAAGTCGTTTTGTTGCATTTTTGTTTTGTTTCAATTTACGTTTCTGAATTGAGAATGCAGTTTAGTTGTATAGGAACATCATTTTGAAACAGGGTTGTACATTTTGGGTCAACTTTTGAACAATTCCACTTTTCTCTCTTTCTCTGTTCCTCTCAACTTCATCAGCTTAAAGTGTTTTCAATTCATCTCTTCCACAGACAGATTCATAATTCTGTTTACCCCCTCATCGTTATCTGTCTAACTGTGTTTGAGTGGATGCAAATCCAACTTACATTCATTGCAGGCTTTATCTTCGAGCAAATACTCTGGATATTCGTTCATTTGTAAACAAGCATTCTGAAGAGACAAGCAAACAACAACTAAGGATGAGATTGGAGAGATGCAGAGAGAAGGAGGCGGGCATTGATTGACTGGCAACAATAAGATAATAATCCATCCTGAACAGCCAGAAAGAAGTGATCATGTCTTTCTCCTGGTTATTGCTGCCCGGGTTGGTGTTTACCTGCGATGCAAAGATATTCATATGTTTGAATGGAAATGTGATGGGATTATGAAATAGACTGTGGGATCGAAAGTTTGTGTTTGTGTTTGACAAATACTTGATTCGCTGCAAAGCAATGTGCAGCTGGGTGTCTCTCCTTCACTTGTTTTGGAAAGTGAAGGGCCATGTGCTCCGGAAGTTGTTATTGTTAATCCATAATGTTAGCAGCCTCTTATCTGTGAAATCATAAATCGCTACACTGCAGAGACTACTATACCGCCATCAATAGTGTGTCCTATTTGTAATATATAAAATTGATTTGTAAGACAGATTATTCCATATTTTAAATTACTAAACCGTAATATTGCTTCGGTTAAATTTATACGACACAAAGTTGTTCAACTTTATTTCTTGCCATAGGAAGCTATTCATTTTGTGTACACACTGTAACAAACATCCTTGTATGATCTATATTTAAGATAATACTCATATAAATACGTTATTGTATTTGTGTCTGTGTTGGTTGTGAGCAAATATCTGTGTTTATGACAACAAAGAAACAGGATAAATTGTTGCAGGAGGTCAGAGCTCCTGAGAAGACTAAATCTGACCTCATCTGATCATCTGGAAAACATACATCTATCTGTATACATTTACTGGTGGAGTGTTAGTGTGTCGGAGTGTTTCGGGGAATGACTTTTATAATTTATAATCAATTGTGTGCTCAGGATTAAAGGGTTTGGCCATAAGGGTTATGTGGTGCGGTTCATACTTGCGAACGGTGGATGTTGTTCCGCTCGTGTATAGGTTGACATTTTATTGCACTTTTGTAGCCTAAAGGTGTTCTTTAATTATTCTTTTTTTGAGGTATGTAGCCACAGTAATGTTTACTCAAAGTACATTTTAATTGACCTCCCTTTTACCTTTACACAAGCACATGTTTACATTCATTTCACTTGACTAAAATACTCTATTCCCAGAGTATGTTAATGAAACACTGCAGCTCTTTTGCAAAACAAGACCCCTTTGGTGTTGTAACACCATGAGGTGAGCCTCAAAAGCTGCTTTAGGGGCCGACATCCTAACAGGGTCTTTTTTTGAGTCCTGCAGGACTTCTTTCTCTGGCAGTTCCTGTCCTTTGTTTCTCTCCCTCTGTCAAAGTTTCTGTCCCTCACAAGTATGTTATTGGTCTTTTGGCCAAAGTGCACTAAAACGTTGATCGTTTTGTGCAGTCCCAACCAGTCTTTTCTACCATCTTTCCAGTTCAGGTCTTCCTGGTTAAATCATCATTTAATAAAAGTTCACCGTGCATGTTTCTTTGATTCAGCAGAACCAAATGTTTCTTTATTGAGCCAACAGAAAGTATTACTTCAATTTCCCGCTATTTCTGCTCTTAGTGTGCTTTTTGTGTTTAATAACTGTTGCTGCAGATGGAAACTAGAGGCGCAGAGGTTCCGCCAGACTCAAACTGTGAGAGTAATACCCTGCCAACTCCATTTGCCAAGAACAATAACAACTGTAATGCGTGGATGTAAAATAAAGACGCTGCCAGCTTTGAACGCAGGGAGAATTGTAATTTGTCCAAGTCTAAACTCTGTGAACAGTGTGAGGTTGTTATATTAGAATGCTAATTGTCAGGTTGTCATTGTTAAGTGAGCTTCACAATAGAAATGTAATTAAAGGTACATCTCTCCATATAAGTGAATACTTTTTGGGTTGTATGCAAAATGATCTAAAGGACTTGGTGGAGATGGTTTTCTTTTGACAATTGTTACCTTTGATTTGGGTTGGCTTGATTATAAGAGGCATATAGCTGAGATGCTTTTGAACATATGACTATTGGGCAGGTTTTAAGCTCTGATTGGGTTACTTGGTGTCAGTCCAATCTGAGGTAATGGACACAGTGTGCTAGTAGTTGTGTGTAGTGTGTACAGTATCTGTTTTTGTTTGCAGGAGGCACCGCCTCGAGACAGAAGGGCTTTCTTGGCTGCATCCGCTCCCTGCAGCTGAATGGTGTGACTCTGGACCTGGAGGAGAGGGCGAAGATCACCCCAGGTGTCAGGCCTGGATGCCCGGGCCACTGCAGCAGCTACGGCTTGCTCTGCCAGAACCAGGGTCGCTGTGTGGAGAGAGTTAATGGTTTCTCCTGCAACTGTGACCAGTCAGCCTACACTGGATCCTTCTGTCATGAAGGTACGTGCATTCAAATATACACTGGAGACTGAATGGCAATAAACACTCTGATATGCTATCATTGATGTTCTGTGCCTTGAAGTAACAATTTAATATCAATACAAAAACATTTTTCTCTTTCAAGATACTAGTAATGTGAACTTTCATCACAAGTACAGATAACATGATTTCAGAGCTGTGAAGTTTAAGTTTGCTAGAAGATCCAACACTCTCGGATTCAATTATATTTGACGGACAGATTGACATACTGGACGAAAAAGCCTGAGAGAGACATGGTCTGATGTCATTTTAAAGATAAAACAAGTCTCTCCTCCAACTTCAAGTTTAGTTTTTTGTCCCAACAATAGCCGTGACCATTTATTTTCCTTGTGAATAAGAGATGAGAGAAGCACATTTAGCATTGAGTTCATTACTGTGTCCACGGAGGGCAGATAGTGTATGCCATAAAACTGACACATTTCTCTGGGTAAAGAAAGAAAGAGAGGAGAATGATCTGGTATTGCCGGTTTTAACAACAACAATTATACTCAAACTGTATTTTAAATGTCATCATTTCAAGCACTGCATAATGTTCCTATAATATTAAGAGACACAGAAGGTATCTGGTTGTGACTACTACAGTCATATTTGAGTGATTACGTTAACAACAGTAATAGGGTAAAAGATTTAAGAAGTTACATGTGATGTTTTTCTGTCCCTCAATTTAGCATAATTGTCCTAGTACCTCATTTCTTCATGTGTTATACTGCACCCACTCAACATTGAGTTTATAATATCTCATATGGTATCAGTATAGCAACTCTCGACTCCTGCCTGTTCTACTGCTTTCTATTGCATTTTACCAGCTTAGTCTGTGCGCTCTATTCGGAGGCTATCCAAACAAAGGGGAAGAGATTTGTTTGCCAGTAAAGTAGTCAGAATCTACATACCTTTAGCAATTTCTCTACATTTAAAAAACAAGTGGTTTTATCTGGCTCACCGTCCCTCGTTGTTTGTGTAACTAAAGAGAAACTCCACTGTGAATTGACAGTATGCTAAGCCACACCCCCCTTAGTTACTGATGCTTTGCCTGCCGAGCTTTTTATTCTCACACAGTTCCCAACAGTTGCAGATTTACCACCTGATTTTATTAACAAGTGGTCCTTGTTATCAGACAGAGGAAGACAAAAGCAAGCTTTTCATTAATGAAACTGGTTTGCCTGCCTGCGTGTCTCTTCCAAATGTTAACAGCTGACTTTTGAATGCTTCTAGTTGACTATCATAACAATCATTTTCTAAGTGCAGCAAATGTGGAGCCGAGGGCAAAGATGGGACTGCTTTCTGAAGAGGATCCTTCAGTCGGCAGACATTAGACTGACCCTGACTGTCTCTCTCGTTCACTGTCTGCACAGCTTGGCCTTTCGACGCTCGTTTTGAGTGGTTCATAATGAGCCTGTTCTGTCCTGAAAGTCAAGCATCGGGATGATGTTAAAAGACTCTTCTAGCCCACCATGCCATTGTGTCGACCATGCGATGCATCGAGGGCTCGTTGTACAGTGTTGAAAGTCAACATATCACACACTGTCAGTATGTGGACAT
The DNA here is from genome assembly GCF_949748355.1 of Melanostigma gelatinosum. NCBI lineage: Eukaryota > Metazoa > Chordata > Actinopteri > Perciformes > Zoarcidae > Melanostigma > Melanostigma gelatinosum. The sequence goes on along the minus strand of NC_136637.1, from coordinate 15,956,623 downwards.
ATACTATTAAAGAATATCTCAACATTTTGTAGGATACACTTATCACTTTGTTGCTGAGAGTTAGAGAGAAGATGAAGACAACTCTCGTGTTTGTGTGTTTTGCAGCCAGCAGCTGGTTATCCTAGCTTAGCATAAAGACTGGAATCAGAGGGAAATGGCTAGCCTGGCTAAAATCTCCCCACCAGCACCTTAAAAGCTCACTTATTGACATGTTGTTTTGTTTGTTTGTTTTATTTGATTTTTAAAATCTGAACAAAACCCAAGGCATACAAACAACTTGCAGTTTTACTGATGGTTATTACTGTTTCTAGGCTGGTCACAGTAAATGGAGTTTTGAAGTCATCTCCTAAAACTCAGCAAAATCTTCTGAATCCAGGCAACCTGAACTGGAAGTTATTTGCCTGCATACTCAACCGCGTTTTCTGATTCATCTAGCATCGTGACATGAAACAACAAAGAAGCTATCGAGCAAATGAGCGCAGAGAGGGGACTAACAAGTCCCGCCCCTGCCAAATAGTGGCAGTGCACCAAATTTACCAGTTAAGGACATTCAATAAAAAAGTATTGGATTTTAGACATGAAATCGAAAATGACCGTGGCTACAAATAAAGTTGTGCGTTCATCTTAAGGAACTACTTCTACGTGGGATATGTGTGTGGTTCAGTTAGCTTTTATATGCTGATATTGCAAATGCATTTTTATTATGTTTCCAACATATTAAACGTATAAATCAAATAAGAAAGATATTTGTATACTTATCACGTCTTTCCTTCCATATCCAGTGACGACAGTTTATTACCGATGCAATAGAGAGGGGCATGTCAGAGTGAAAGCCACACATAGGAAGTTCACTTATCAATTTTCTAACTTGCAGAGGTTTCAGCCAGCTTTAAGTCATCAACGTCTGTCGCCTACAACTTCAAGGAGCCCTATGAACCCAACAGGAACAGCAGCTCCTTGCCTTTCTCCATCTACTCTGATATGACGCTGCGAGGAGAAAACATCTCCCTGAGCTTCAGGACCAGTCAGTGTCCTGCTCTGCTACTCTACGTCAACTCTTTCTATAGGGAGTACCTGGCACTGCTCATCAACATACATGGTGAGGACAATGACATTTTTCTATTCTTATGTTGGTTTTACCAGCCAGACATTTTCTTAAATCTCAATCTCACTCGATTCTTTTCACTTACTATTACTATTTCAGTTACTATTACAATGTAATTCTGCTTGCAGCAGGGGGTAATTTTTCCCTTGTTCTTGCCATTGTGATTGTTTGTTGTGTTTACATTTTCATCACTGGCTTTGCCATAGAGCTTCACAGAGCTCTGGTTAGCAAAGAGCTATGCCAGCATTCCTGCATTCCTGCATAGCAAAATAGGATTTTAGGAACTTGTAAATGTGAATGAATTACATGTTGTTGTTTTGCCAGTGTGAAGTTGAGTTCAGGTGTTAGAGATTTATGTTGTACTATTCAACAAAAAGTAGCAAACTGAACCATTGATGAACATATGTTGTGGGATCCTTTAAGCCATTAGGTGAAATATACTTTTAATATCATTGGTATGATTTATTTATTTTTGTTATTAACTCTGCTGTTAGTAGAGGTAACTTTCAGCTTTTTTAAATTCGTGAGAGAAATAGCCGAAAGGTTTTGTGTAGTTTATCAAGTCGTCATCAGGTATCTGCCATCCCGCTAAAGTGTCTAATTATATTCCAGCGAGAGGTTTCTTTTGGCTGCACCACAAAGGCTTTTCTCATGTTTCTCTCTATTGATGCTGTAGTAACAGGAGCCTTAGCTGCTGCAAACAAAGACACTTTACTGTCTAAGTCACTCACTCAGAGTGTGAAACTGTCTTTGTCCCCTGAAAAAAAAAATATTCCTATTGTTACTAACCAGTTAAGTCTGCAGATATCTTGGAGTATTCAATTATCTCAGCGACTTGGAATTTACAGTGTATCACTGTAAAAAAAAAAAAAGAGGGGAGGGGGGATAATTTAATACTGGAGAGTTATTCATAGAGATAAAGTATTAATCCGCAAAGTATAAAATAGTTAAATAGTCTTAGTTCAGCAGCTGGTATCTTTCTGGATGAAATGTCTCTTTTAAAGGAGTGAATATGTCTTCTAAGATGTTCAGAGACAGAACATGGACATTTTAAGGATAAAGTGCTTCGTGAATCAGAGACTGGTTAAAATGTGTCTCTTTATGTTTCTCTTTTCTGTTTCTGCTTCCCTTTATTGTCAGTGATCAACAATTGTAGTGTGTATAGTATATATAACTTAAATAGTTTTGAGCACGAGCTTGTATTACATCAGTTTTATGTCTAATATTCATTCTTCAGTGCCCTACTCAAATTGCCCCTCAGGGACAAATAAAGCTCTTCCTGAATGTTGTAATTTGACATTATTATCTAATAGATTTAAGTTAAAATCACGCTTCATTACTGACAAAGAAAAGACGATTGAAACTTGATTTCCTGTGATTTTGTACATGCTTGCTTTAAATAGTAAGATTGTGGTGTTGTGTGTTTGCAAAGATGAGCTGGAATTGAGGTACAAGTTGCACAGCAGCAGAGATGTGGAAGTGATGGGGAGCAGAGTCACCAACTTGGCTGATGGACGTCTGCACACGGTGATCATCAGGAGACTGGCAGACACCGTCTCTGTTCAGGTACACACACATAACTCGCACTGTGTCTCACAGATCACCACAAACACTGTAAACCAAAGCGTAGGAAGACATCTTTTTTAATTCATTTTGCATGCTCAATGTTCCTTTAAAAGTATGCCATCCAAAAATGCATGCCATTGGTAAATAAACCCACTGCTCACACTGCACTCAATACCTGATAATGAAAGGAAGACTGCACAGGAACGCTAACGCTAGTTGTCATATGATTCATTACAACTGCTGGCTGATACTTATTTTGCGACCCCATGGTTCATTCTCCCACAGCAAATGAATCATGTTTACAAGAGCCTATAGCTTAATTATGTTCCTCCAAGTCGTAATATGATCCAAACTGGGATAAAACTTTGTGCAAAGGAGCATCCGTAACTTGATAAAAATTATTTTGAATAATCTACATGCTGGAATGAAAATAAAAGTAAGGTTGTCCTGAGCCCATCCACAGGAACAGATGACCAATCCAGGAATTGTGATTAATAGGTATTGGCTATAAATCCAGATGTTTGCTCTCCAATTGACAGCTGTCATTCATCATGTCATCCCACTGTGCTCAGTTAAACACTGACCAACCACAGAATACAGAAACATCAGCCAGCAGTTTCAATTGATGATATGACGGTGAACGTCGGCAAGCAATAATCTTCACATTATTATATCATCAAAGGATAGAAAGTTATGATTAAAGGATCAATCCCGTTAGGCGTGCCAGTGGATATCTCACCGCGGGCATCAAAATGTCTGGAGATATTCCTCTGAACAAAAGCTTTTAGAAACCTGATATAATAGATAAATCCTACATTTCCTCTTTGTTTACTAGCTACTTTCTATCGCCTCCTTTTCAGTGGCTCCCATTTCATCTCAGGTTGATCAACATTAGAGGATGTCTTATTGATAAATGATCCACTAAAATCCAAATCACTGTGTTTTCAAGCAATGCATCACGCATGCTCTTTTATTATAAAAGTGTCTCTCTCTGAGGCATTTACCATCTCAGAACCTGCTCCACTTCTCTGTTCAGCCACCGTGTTTCACGGGTCTATTGTTTTCCATCTTTGGGGTTGAATCCCATTTAAACATGCAGGTCAAACCAGAGGTTCAGCCTCCGGCTAGCTCTTCATGTGTAATTGCTTCCTTCTCTGCAGCCATTCGTCGTTTCATCACAGAGCATCCTTTATTTAAACACTTAACAATAGAAAGTTGTCCTCCACAGTTTGTTGCTGCGATCAGGTTTCGCTTTCTACCTGCTAAACTTTTACCTTTACAGATGTGACGTACATTATCTTTCAGATCGACCAGAATACCAGGGAGGACTTCACCTTGACATCTGATGTGGAATTCAACGGCATCAAATCACTCATTCTGGGCAGAGTGCAGGGTAAGTGAGGCTCTCTTAGCTCACACTCCAGCACTTAAACAGATTCATTTGAATAACAGCACTGAGATGTCTGGTGCCCTATGCGACAAAACACTGTTCTGGAGCTTTATGCTGTTTTCTATTCATCATGTTGGGTGGACCAGAGGGAAAGCTGCAGTCTGAGCAACAGCTGTGGTGCTTTTTATAAACAACTTGACATCCATATTCAAACGGTCACAGAGAGAGCACTTTACTGTGGAGATGCAAAATAAGAACCTTAGAAATGACAAAAGGTTGAGCCACCCACTTAAGTTGCTGTTATGTGGCATTAGATGCATTTTGAAGGGAGGTAGGGAAAGTATCTGTGCAAATGGCATTGTTGTTCTCAGTAATGCATAAGTTCACATTATACAGTGTACGTTGGCGAACTTCTATCTTTGTTATCGAAGCGGTGAGTAATTCAGTCTTCATGTCTGTCTCGCTGAGCGGGGCTTCAGACAGCTGTAATGGTAATAACTTTAGAAAAGGTCCTTCACTTTGTATGGTAATGAGGAGAGATTGAAAAGAACAAATTACTTGGAAGATTGGAGTCAGCACCCGGCAATATAGCATAACAACCAATAAGTCTCAGCTGATGTGTGTGGGGTCAAACTAAACCAGGAAGTCAGACAGTATAGTTCAGCCTCTCTCTGCCTGACAGAACATTTTACTTTCACATCAATCCTGTTGTCCTCAGGACTGATCCGTCTGTCCCAAGCTCCTCTTCAAGGGGAACGACTTTGTACCACATTTGTGATGCCTTTGTGTTATTGTCTGCTGTGTTTCCTTTTGGACAGCACCAAACAAATGCTGTCACAAACATGTGGGTCTGTCTTGCTTTCATTCACTTTTCAGTGACTTTGGTGACCAAAACTCCTTGACAAATAAAAGTCATTGAATTGTTAGCTGGTGGAGGGCCAACCAGCAGTGTTTGTATTGAAAGAAGTTCAACTGAAACAGATCCCATCGAAACATGGCATATGTTTCATTGATGGAGACATTAAACAATTACATAAAATCTGATCATCTATCCATCCATCCGTCCATCCATCCTTTTTTTAACCTGCTTATCATGTTGAGGGTCTCTGGAGCTGCAAACGTAGCACATATTGGGTGAGAGGCAGGGTACATGCTCGACAGTTTGCTGATCAAAAGGTCAACTGGCTGTTAAGGTATGCCTGCTTTTACCTACTTTAAGTTTATTGCTTTCAACATAATTTGGGTTTATTTTCTTTCTTACATAATATGACACAATTTGAAACAATGATAAGAAGAAGAACCAGAAACAGAACTGAAGTCTATAGAATATCCCAACCTATAGGCTTAGAATTGATGTCGGTCCTGTTTTTACGTTCAGCTCCTTGAATTAGTTTTTGCTGTTGACCCAGAGCATGTTGCTGTGTGACCCAGCCTTCCCTCTGCTGAGCCAGAGGACTCGGCAGTCATATCAGTATCACAGAGGCAGCAAGATAGTTGATATACTGTCACTCCCTGCCAGCGCTGTCATCTATCAGCCTAACTAATGGACCAGGAAAGAATGGAGAGACTGAGCTGCTCACACAGAGTGAGAGAGAAAGGGAGAGAGAGATGAAGAGAGGGAGGGTGAGATAATGATACAGAGAGAGGTGTAGGTAAAGGGCCACAGCTTGGTGTGGGTGGACAGTAATCCTCAGTTTGTCGGTACAAGGCCAGTGCTGTCAGTGTAAGGTTTAACAGCTCGCACATTTTTATCTTTATTTTTTTTTTTCTTCATTGAAAGAAACACCACACATTCTAGTGTCTCTTATACTTACTTTTAGTTGTTTGGTTTCAAATATTGGGGTTTTGTTTTCACCATATTCATAGAAATTCCTCATACACTCAAAAAAAGGATATTGGGAGGCTGTTACATTTACTGTAGTGTAACATGTATTTCGAACGACATTCATTCATGTTTCCAATGTGAACGTGATTCAGTCATGTAGGATTTGCATGAACTTCAAAAACGTAACATTTATTAGATCCATTCATGTTGCGATAAACTGAGACAATCGAGTATCTAGGCATGACCGCGAAAATCAAGGCGAAGGCAGTCTTCTTCAGAAGCAGATTGTTGAGAAGAAGACACACCTTGTTGGCTTGCACATAGAAAAGGTAAGCAGAAATCCACCATCATCCGCCTAAATGTAAAATAATATGTGCATAAATGTCTTCAGCTCTTAGCTATAACGTTAACTAGCTAGTTGTTCTGTTGAGGCTATTTGTTATTTTCGACCAAACTTAAAAGCCAACAGTCCCCATGTGCACGGCTAGCTGTGCCGCGTTAGCGTTAGGTTGTCTCCTTTTTTGCAACCTGCCTCATAACCTGCCATTGTGAACGGTAAGCTATTGACGAGGTAACGACGAGGTAATGACGAGGTAACGTGTTACCGACATATTATAAGGTGTTCACAACTAGCTAACAAATGTTAATGACGTTGGCATACTTCCTGTAGAGTTAAATTAGCGCGTGTGGACTTGTGTGCTGCAGACCTCAGTGTGTGTTTGAGTTTCTCCCGCATGTGTAGATTCACTGTCCCTGTGTTAGCCGTGCTAACGTTAGCCGTTTCTTACTGCTTACGTTAGCCTGCTTACTGCTAACGTAAATTTCAGGGAAACTTAACCTTTCCCTGAGATTTGCACGGTTTTATTAGACTGTTCACACCAGTGATGCCCTGCAGGGTGATGTTGTGGACTTGTGTGCTGCAGACCTTGCAGTCTGGGTGGGTTTGACTTTCTCCCGCATGTCCCTGTGTTAGCCTGCTTACGTTAGCCGTTTCTTACTGCTGCCGAATGCAGCAGACGTAATACACGCGTGTCTTGTTTACTTTCTAAGCTAAGCTAAATACTAGCAGAGTTTGGGTGAGGGTGGCTGAGTTTGATTAGCCGAATATGGATACAATTTGACCGGATTCAAATCAGAGCCTTCGCGCTACGTTGCACACTTTGGAGCCGAGATATCTCAATGTTTTTACGGACAGCGACACGGTCTCTCTCTCTCTACAACCAACCACAGCTAAAGTCATGGAGTAGCGTTACCTGAGGAAAGCGGGTACGATAGTAGTTATAAGCTGTGTGGACATCCATTGCCAAATAATCTAGAGTCACCGTAACCGTGCACTTTATCACTGTAAGTATTGTTTTACCATATGTTCCAGAAAGAGTTATTTTTGTACGATAGATGAATGCTCATTGTCTATATCAGGGGAATTTGTTTGAAGATAAGTGTATGTGATTTATTAGTGAATAAGGGCAGCGTGTTGTGATGCAGAACATGTTGAATTCTGTGTTTTTACTGAGGACGTTACTACAGGCCCGATTTTATTTATTTTCCGATTGGTTCTCTTTTCAATGAAAGAGATGTTAATGTTAAAGATGTTAAAGATGTTAATGTTAAAGATGGGTAACATTTATATTCGTTAATAATATTGAATTGAAGTAAATGTATCTGGTTTTTTACATGATGAATCTTTACAAATATGCTGTGTTTTTACAAAGAGCAGAAAGTCACAGTGAGAAAATATATATAATCTCGAGATGAATCGATACTCGTTTTTACAATCACATCGTAGCCCTCTGAATCAGAATTGAATTGTGAGGTGCCTAGAGAGTCTCACCCCTAAATATTACCCCCAAGGAATTGAAACTTGTGCCTTCAAATGTAATTTATTTTCACTTCAATGCACTAGTTTAGCTAGTGAACGTTAGCTACTTTCCTTAACTAACTTTTTCATCAAGACAACTTAATAACTTAACCTTCATGGATATTAATTGATTGTTCTATCTGACTTTATTACAGCAACTTCTGACTGCAAAAGTGTCCTGTGTCTGCTATCCAGCAAAGAGTGTCCTGGTCAACCTCACTGACTGCACCATCCCACCGCAAGCGTGTCCTGGTCAACCTCACTGACCTGCCAGAAGGTGCATGAAACGGTGACTGTTTCTGACTGAACAAGCGATTCCAATGTCCGATGGTCTAGCTAAATTAGATTTGCCTAGTTCCCGTGTGTTTAAAAAAAAAAAAGTGCAACCAGCTGCTAGTAAAGCGTGCTCTTTCCGTTGCTAGGTCAGTTGGAATGTTAGGTCGGTCAAAACATAGCTTCTACAAGCAAGGGGCAGTACATGGTCGGTCTCAGCTTATCACATTCTTGTTTTAATATTTGTTTTGGTTTTGTTTGGCTGAGGGGATGTGGAGGTGTAAGGAGTGTAGTGTATCTCTATCTAGCAGATATGAGCTACTAAAACATATTAGACTACAGCACCGGCACAGGCAGCGCTATCCATGCCCACACATAAACTGCCCATGTAGTTTTAAGACATGGAATGCTTTGCACATTCATTTAAGTAGAGTCCATCCTCAACAAAACTCCCAGGAGCTCCTAGAATTGTCAACATTCAGTTGTCATTTGTGCACTTGTATTGATCTTCCTACAGAGAAGGATTATTTTTTACACATTTGCACTCATTTGAAGAGTCACGAAACTGTTACTTGTATGTTTGGGGGTTGCAGTTTTCAAACTAATGTTTATGGAACATTTCACTCTCACAAGACCAGGAAACACAATCCACATACGTTAAAAGATTTCAAGCCAGGTGTAGTTACAACCACTCAAGTTTCACAAGAATCCTGTGATAATCCTGAGGAAGATGAACATACTCAAGATAACCCTGCAGTTGAAACAGACAGTGCATGTTCAAGTAGTGACGTGGGTGTAAATACAAACTTACCAGAAGTGATTGAGCAAAATTTTGCTGCAGCGTTGCTCAAGTTAGAACATTTTGCACATGTGCCAGGCACAAAAATTAATGACTTCTTAGAGGAACTGCACTACTTGTTAAGCTCTGCAACATTGCCTCTCTCAATTAACATTATTGAAGGTGTATTTCAGAAACATAGTTCCACAACTGATAAGTCTCTGATAACAGAAGTAGCCACTGCTCTCTGTGCATCTAACCCCGTGCTCAAAGCCATAGGGAAGGGTGGTCCCCTAAGCACATCTTATCTCCGGAACAAGTATTATAAAGAGAGCTTTAACGTTGTAGAACCCATTGAGTACATACTTGACGCCAAGGAAAACAGAAGTTTTCAATATGTGCCGGTACTAAAGTCTTTGCAGCAGCTCTTTGATAGGAGAGAAGTTGTGGACACTGTTGTTGAAAACCACAGAGCACAGCAGAGTAATAGGGTGACTGGTAAACAACATACTTACAAATCTTCTCAGGATGGTTCACACTTCCAAGAAAACAGTTTTCTGTCAGGGGATGAGTTGAGAATTTTGTTAAGTTTATACATTGATGATTTTGAGGTTTGCAATCCTCTGGGTACTTCTCGCAGGAAACATAAGCTTTGTGGAGTCTACTGGACTTTGAGTAATTTGTCTCCAGGCTCACATTCATCACTATCCTCTATTTACTTGGCAGTCTTGTGTAAAACTGATGATGTGAAGAAGTATGGTTATGACCGTGTTTTACATCCTCTTCTTCACGATATGAAAACTCTGGAGCAAGAAGGAGTTTTCATTCCATTGCTTGGCAGAAGTCTTAAAGGCACAATTCAGGTTGTTGTGGCAGATAACCTGGGAGCTCACGGTATAGCTGGTTTCAATGAGAGCTTTTCTGGTGGGTATATCTGTCGATTTTGCACAGGAATAAGAACAGACATCCAAACAAAAGAGGTAAAGTCTGGTGCATTCAGTCTCAGGACAAAAGAACTCCATGACTCTCATGTGAAATCAGCTCAAGAGACTGGTGCAAGCTCTTTTGGGGTGAAAAGACATTGTGTTATCTCTGAAACTCTTGCCCACTTCAGTCTTCACACAGGCTATCCTCCAGATATTATGCATGATGTTTTTGAGGGCATAGTACCAGTAGAGCTTGCACATTGTTTGGCATTGCTGATATCCAAGAAATATTTCAATCTTGAAACCCTCAACAAATCTATCCTGCATTTCCCTTATAAGTGGGCAGACAAGACAAATAGGCCACATGTGATCCCACAAACGTTTTCTACAAGAAAAACAATTGGTGGGAACGCCCATGAAAATTGGGCACTGTTAAGACTGCTCCCATTCATAATAGGGCATCTGGTGCCTGAGGGCGACATGGCATGGCAAATACTGTTGGATTTAAAAGACATTGTAGAGCTTGTGGTTGCTCCTACACACACAGATGAGTCCATTGCCTATCTTGAGGGCAAAATTTCCGAGCACAGACAAAAGTACCAAGAAGTCTTCCCTCATGTGCAACTGCTACCAAAACATCATTTTGTAGAGCACTATCCACAACTGATCAGGATGTTTGGTCCTCTTGTGGGACTCTGGACAATGCGATTTGAGGCTAAGCACAGTTTTTTTAAGCAGGTTGTGCGACACACTAATTGCTTTAAAAATGTGCCCCTCTCCCTGGCTATGAAGCATCAGCTAATGATTTCATATCACTTGAGATCAGCTAGGTTTGAAAAAACTGCCCTAGAGATCACCAATGTCTCAACAGTTCCTGTGGCTGTTTTGAAACAAGAAATAGCTCAGATTATTGAACATAACTTCCCTGGTACAGTTGAAGTTCACCTTACTAAGTGTGTGTCTAGCAAAGGTGTAACATTCAGAAATGGGATGATGGTTGTTCATGGTTCTACAAGTGGACTGCCTGACTTTGGAGAGATTCTTCAGATTTTCATTGTACAGGACAGAGTGTATTTCATGGTGAGAAGGTTCGCTGGGTGGTACAGGGAACACTACAGAGCCTTTGAGCTGAGTGCCTGTCCAGCCCGAGAAACTGTTTTGATTGAGCTTTGTGAACTGGCGGATGACTACCCTTTGGCAGACTACTTTGTTGGACCTTTCAGAATGGTGACATTAAAAAGACACATAGACATATAAGGTGTGGTAACCTTCAGATTAAATGTTGAATGTTTATTTTGTCCTCTCATTGCTCTGTTGAAATTCAGATCTACCCTTGTTAAAACATTTAGTCTTTCCTCATTTACAGACTGTTGTGAAATGGCTTCTCCAGTGAAGCTCAGAATCATTCTTGGAGAAAACAATTCCCAGAGATTGATCCTTCCAGATGGGATTCCAGAGTCTGTCAGTGAACTCATACAGCAAATAAAGAGGCAGTGTGGAGTAGAAGGGGACTTCAGGCTTCAATTCATGGATGCTGAGTTTGGGAATGAATTCAGCAACTTGATCTCAATATCAGATGTCCAGGACAGAAGTTCCATTAAGGTCATCTTTAATTCATTTGCGCTTGGTGGCTTCCCGGGCCCTCCCTACTCAGCTTCTGCTGCCACCTCCTCTCTCGATGAATTATCATCCCTTTCATCTGGTCGCTCTTTTGACACTGACATATTGTCTTCTCCTGAGGCCACCTCCTCAAGAGCCTCTGGATGGCCCATTGTCTTCCATGTGCCCCGTTTCTCTTACGATACTGAGCTACAGCTGGACAGGGCCAACGCTGCTTTTAAAGAAACTGGAACTTTGTTGAATCCTGATAATAAACTTAAATCTAGTATGCTTGATGGCTTAACTGAAAAAATCATCCAGTACAAAGTGTACCTCTCTGACAGAGAGTTTGAGGATGTAGCAGAAGCTCTTGTGTCAACACATCCATGTTTGAAAGAACCAGGTTCCGTCACTGGATTTGGCGGATGGAAGACAAGCTTGAAATATAAACTTGGTAACTACCGAACAAAGCTCAGGCGGCTTGGATGCCCAGAAGTTGCAGTAAATGCCCTAACACACAAACCCGATGGCAAATGCAGTCCTGCATATGGTGTGAAGAAGCCAAGAAAAGCAGAAGTGAATTACTGCCCCACCTATCCATCCGGTGAAACAGCAGAGACGCTAGAGAAGATGAGAGTGGCCCTCCTCTCAGAAGTACAGAAAACAAACAATGCACACAAGGTGGCGACGATGATGGAGAAGACCTTTGCACACAGAAGGCAAGAAGTCGTTCAAGAGGCACCCATGATAGCCGCTTTCAAAACAAGGTGGCCAGCTCTCTTCAATGTGTGTGAGGTAAGTGAAGGACCACCCCCTTTTTTACTGTGAATACTTATGGACTGCACTGAATGTGCCGTATAAAAGACATATTGGCAGATAAGTAACTCATAAACTTATTTTCTGAAGGCCAGAACAGTGGCATTTTTAATCAGGAAAGCCATGTACAGATAAATACATGTATTGTGCATTTGCATGTCTTGAACGGATTGAACTGCAATATCAAATGTGTACCTAACAACAGTGAAAACAAAATAGCCAAACTAATTTCTTTTTTTGTGTAGGTGAATGCAGAATTCAAGAGAATCACAACGATCAATCTGCAGTCAAAGTTCTTCTCCCAGCTGGATCTTCACTCTGAAACCCTGATCCAGGTGTATGCCAAGAAAGGTGGAGTTCAAGGGAGAAAGATCAAGACCATCATGGTACCCATAACCCAGGTATGATAACAATGGAAAAGTTAAAGAGAAGCTATTCTACTCATAGAGCTTTTGTATTTTTTTACTTCCCCGTTGCTCTTATTGGTTGTGTGTACCTGTTGATAACGCCCCTTGGTAATTGAAAATGAACTGAGAGGTTCCAGAATAATACGCATTTCTGAAATTAGGGTGGTGATGCCAGGCTGTGATCGGCAGCGAACATTCAAAAACCTTGGGAGATTAATAAGAAACTTTAGGAAAGTTTTAGTTGAAGTCATAGGCGCCAGCAGCTACTGGATCCCAAGGGTTCGCATACTAATGCACACACAGATATTGCATGGTTAATCATTGTGATTAATAAGCTGGTTGGTTGAGATGGTGTTCCTAATGTTATTTTATTTTGCATATTTTCTCTTATCTGCATATCTAGACTGACAGCGTTGACGTCAGACGAGAATGCGTCCTCAAAGGTCTTTGTGTCTACCTGAACGAAGATCCAGAGAAGCTGGTGATGGAATACAAGGTATGTTCATTTACCTTTATCTTTATTTGGGGATGATCACAGTTTGAATAGATGTGGTTTCCTCTTGGTTGCCATTAGCTTTAAAGACGTGAAACTTTTTTTACCTTAGTAATGCTAGAATAACAACCACTGATCTCATGGTAACAGACAAGCCACTGGTACGGCTTAGTCATTGAAGTAGCTCACCATGGCTCAGTGAAACAATTTAATATCAGGTAGTCATAATGTCTTTTAATTATGTGAATAGTTATTGATAGCTGTTTATACAGTAAAATGAACATGTGCAATAAAAATGGGATGTAATGCACATGTGAAAAATTATTGACACTGTTGATTGTTTTGTCACAGAATATCGAAAGCAGTCAAACGGCCATGGCAGAGACAGTCTTTGGAATCCTTGTCATTCGCAAAGAAGGTGCAGAGCCCAGTGATGACCCCGAGGATGTTGGAATCATTCTGGAGGGAGTGGAAGTGCTAGATAAGTTGGGAAATGTACCTTTTGCGGTGTCAATGTTGCTTGCGCTTGTGTATGCTCTCAACCTGAGCTACCCTCCAGAGCTCAAGTACACCTTCGAAGCTCTGCAGAAGATAATGATGGAACTAGATGGAAACAAACTATCCATAAAAGGACAAGCTCTCAAAACAAAGCTTTCCCGTTAGTTTGAGACTGCCGACTGATGGCTAAAGCAGATAAGAAACTTCTGTGTCTCTGTGTTATTTTCTGTATTCCTGTGAGTTCACCAGGACATTAAACGACAGCAAGTTCGTAATTGCAAATGTTTTTAGAGGAATGTTTGAAACCTTTTTAGAGGAATGTTTGAAACCTTTTAAGAGGAATGTTTGAAACCTTTTAAGAGGAATGTTTGAAATCTTTTAAGAGGAATGTGTGTACAAAGACAAATTCTTTAGAGTTCAGGTCGAGACTGTTTTTTTTAGACCGCTTGTTATTTTTCAACTGGACCAAGATCCACTATGTTGGCACTTTCAAAAATAACTGAAGCAGTGTACTTTATTATTTTGATATTTCTATGTCATAGAAAGTTGAGAAAAGTTGTAATTTTGATATGTATCTTTGCGAGCAACTGCTCGTTAAAACATTATTCAGTGCCTACTTTGAGAAATACAATTATATTGCAACATCTCCCATTTGTCTTGTTATGTTTCCAGGCTGTATATTTTGTTAAAACATAAGTTTCAGTTCTGGTTCATGGTAAAGATTTAAAAAATGTTAACACTCAAAAGTTATTTTTAGAGTTACCTTAGCTAAATCATGGAAATTATTTCAACACGATTAAACTACGAGTTGTCAGGTGCTTGTATGGGTCTATAGACTACACAAAAAAAACACGCTTTCAAGGAACTTAATTAAATCATGGAAAGGATTTCCACATGATTAAAATGCTTTCTTTAAGCAAAAAGCAATTATGTTGGTCCAATATAATTTACTTGGGCCAGATCAACGTAATTTATTAGGGTTAGTCCAACCTATTTTACTTGGGCCGGATTAAATTAATTCATTTGGGTTGGTTCAACTTGACTAATCTAGAATAAGTCAAACCAACCCTATTAAATTGAGTTGGACACAACCCAAGTAAATGCGTTGAACCAACCCTATTAAATTAAGTTGATCCTACTCAAGTACTTTAAGTTGGATCAACATAATTGTTTTATACTTAAAGAAAGCATTTTAATCATGTGGAAATCCTTTCCATGATTTTATTAAGTTAGTTGAAAGCATCGTTTTTTTGAGTGTAGATATTATTACAAATATAGCATTTTTTACTACATAATAGCTAGTTGGCTACAGTGAAGCTAATATCGAGAAAAAGTCTTCTAACCAATGAAGAAAAAAAAGGTACACTAAGAGCCAAGACACACTGCCGCCGAACAGCGTACGTCAAAACAGGCCCCTAGGCGCATGCTGGCACTCGGTGCGCCACGCCACTTCACACCACTGTCCTATTTTCAGCCTCTTCTTCTCGTCTTCTCTGCTCCCATGCCAGCTTGACTTCCTCTCCTCTGGTGCATGTCAATGGATGGATGAGGAAAGAGGTTTTTAAAATCGAGAAATATCTCAACCCACAATCCTGTCGTGATGGAGTGCTGCAGGAATTAATCCTGAATTCTGTAAATGAGTTCACATTTTTGCACTTCCGGTTCCGTCATCTCAAAGTGAATGTTTTATTTATTTATTTATGTTGGTTAGCTGCCTGAAATAAGATCTGTGGTGAAAACAACTGAAAGAGATTTTAACATGTTGCTGTACGTTATAGAATACGTCAGTAAATACAGCTCTCATGAATTTTCTCTTAAAAACAGACGCTTTGTAACCACAGACTAAATGAGACTACAAAACGTCTTCAACTCTACAGCCTTGTTGTGGCTACACGCACTCATGCGACTGTGGTGTAATGCATTTATAGCCTTAGCTTTTTACTTCTGTCCATTCATGCTTCAAAAATCATAAAAGTGGTCTTCATTTGTGAAGATTATCCTCCTGAACAAAATGTACAAGTATCGTAAACTGTGCCACAGAGCTTATTTTCTGCACTTATCAAAAACCCAGTGGAAAAATACCATCAGCCTTTTGTCGAGGGGACCAGTGCGATGCTAACATCTGGGGCTGGCCTATGAAAATACGTCATCCCTGCAGTAGTCTATGAAGACATTGGCAGGGCGATCCATAGCTCTGAGAATCTGCTAGTGAGCATCTCTACATGATTTTAAGGTAGTGCACATGTGGAAGAAGTACTCAGTTATTTTACTGTACAAAAAGTAGTAATAACCATGTGAAGAACAAATAGATGGGCTGTAGCATTGCGCTTTCTATTGGTGCTAAGGGCGGCACATGGTGCGCACCGTGATGCCACGAGGCACTGCATCGGCAGTGTTTTTTTTAGTTGTTAATTAGATCTGTTGTGTCATGACATTTTTTTCTTCCGTTGTCATTTATTTGCCTTCCACCTTGCAGGCTGCTCAATACGTGTGTCATAAGATATATAATTCAAAGTCAAATTATTTCCTGCTGCTCAGAGGATCACGTAATCAAAGCCTGATCAAATATACAGCTGATGAACAGCCCTCTCCAGCCAGGCCACTCTGCAGTAGCCCATTCATGTGGTGAAAGGTTGCTTCTCACCAGTAATAACTGAGATGAGTGGCATTTAATGTGCTGTGTAATCAAATTGCACTGCAGGAATAATTGTTGTTTACACTGACATTTATAGTCATTGAAGATTTTATTGAGCACCTTCTGTCACAAATAATGACATCAGCGCATCAACCACAAGTGAGACTCAGGGGCAGTTTGTTTTTCAAAGTTATGACAGCTGGGAGGCAATCTGGTGAGTGACAAAATGCTGAAAGTTATAACTGTTAGTAGTGACATACACATCATCAGGTACAAATATTCACTTGACTCCGCTCTTGGAACATGAAGGTATTCACCCGGCACTTTCATACTATACAGCAGGGTAATTCAGCTAAATTCTTCAGGGGGCCACATTTTCAGTCCAATGGCCGCCGCGCCGCACTGCACTCATACGGCGGTTACAGCAAATAACATCGCACCCATGCTCAATCCCCCTCAGGCTATAGTTCTATCAGCCGCAGCTATACCGCAGCTCCTCGGGCAAGCGAGGACAGAACTGGCAAGAGGACTGCGGGTTAAGCACTAGCCCGGCATGGACAGCACTGAGGCTGCTATGCTGCTGGAACGACGGTCTGACTGGAGGATGTAGCCAGTCCGGCAGCTGGGCAGACCCCAGAAGAGGCCCATGCAGGGCACAAGACTGCACATGTGCGTGGGGATCAACCCAATAGCGACAGCCTTTAGACGGCGAAGCCTGTACGATTATAGAACCAGACTGCAGTTAGCATGCATGAATATTATAGGAATAATTGTTTTAAAACACGGCCTTCAACATTTCGAAACATGGAAAAAGCCTTTGAACGTGATGTGTGGTTTTTCAGTTTCATCCTGAGTTTTATTTTGCAAAATCATTTCCAGCAAGTTTTGCAGCATCAAAATGGATATTAAAATAATTAAGAGTTAGATAGATACCACTTATCATCACAAACGTGCCCTTATCAAGATACATGTGTGTCACTGGTTTATGTCAAATGTGTAATTGGAACTTGCTGACAACAAATGCGTCTTCTCACTCAGTCTTTGTGTTTCTCTCTGTATTCAGATGCTGCTGAGTTGGATGCAGGGCTTGCCAGCTTGGCCTCTCTTGGATTCTCCGGCTGTCTGTCAGGTGTTTTCTTCAACTCCATCAGTCCTCTGAAAGCCGCTCTGCTGCACCCTGACAGCCCTGTTATTGTCAGTGGCCCGTTGGCCCAGTCGAGCTGTGGTTCTTCCTCTCCGGCCAATCCGTACGCGACAGAAACCACACACTCCTTATCAGGTACAAGAAGCAGACTCGGTCCTTATATCCCTTATACTGAATATCATTAGGCAACCAGCCCACCCGTCTCCCTTTCTGGTATGTCTTCAATAGTATTCTTAGGGCTGTTCATTCGACTTTTTATGGGCTCATTAACCATCCTCCACGGTAAGCAGACAAAGTGATGGCACTACAACAGATGAGATTAGTCAGACAACTCTAGTGAAGTCCTTTGAGGCTGTTCCGAGGCTTTCAAACAAGCACTGTCTGCACTGACTGATGGTTCTCGCAGTGACTCTATCTATCCCCATACACTCCTTTACCTCATCTTCTTTGTTCTCCCGCTTCATATCTTGTCTGTACTTTTTACCTTTCTTTTCGCGACTCTTTTTCTGCTTTTATTGTTTTTTTCTTCTTCTTTGTCTTTCTCTCGACAGACCAACCTGGTTCTGTGGATCCAGGTCAACCTTTAGTCAACGCCATCAGGAGTGACTCAGCACTAATTGGAGGTAATGCAATTGATTTTAGCAGGAGGAAGTAAATATCCTAACGGTTGAGAAAGTGTGTAATCAGATTTTACGCAAAAAAACTTACTGCTGACAAAATAATTTTAGATTTGTGTTTCCATTTCAAAACCACTTAATTGCAGCGTTCAACTCAGTCAAGTGGCTATTTGTGTCGCAAAAGTTAGTTTGGTTTACAAATAAAAGCGTAAGCTTGGGTAATGTCAATTTTATTTTGTTTGTACCAAAAACTATTTTTTTAGACTTTTTACTGATTGGATACAGATTCCTCCTCCGGGGGATGGAAATCACAGATGAAGAGAAGTAGAGACCATTTTGACAGACATGGGAAAGTACTCAAAACCACCACTGTGGTAGTTCCCTCTACTCCAGGACCGCATTTTGCCACACAAACACACACACACACACACACAGAATAACAAAATTAAAACAATACCAGTGTTGCAGCTAGTAAACCTGTCATGTCACACCCTTGTCTTCACAGACATCGGCATATGATACAGTATATGTCTAGTTGATATCTATAACCATATATATAAGTTGATGTATGGTCCTCCCTTACTCGCTACCATATTCATACATTTTCAACAAGGTGATGAATTAATCTACAAAACCGGCTGACCGTTTCTTGTTGCTTGAGTCTTAGCAAACTGCCTCCCACCTGTAGCTCCATATTTAAAGGTGCCTTTTGAAGTTTTCTTGTAAACAAAGTACAGTTATATTTACATTGATTGTTTCTCACTAAAACCCAATTTCCAGTCTCTGTCTCATGATATCCTCATACAACGGTTTGTATGATATCTGACTCAAAGTTACTCTTCACTTTTAGGATGTTCTTCAAAAAGCCGAAAATAACCTTGTTTCTTACCTCCATGCATGTGATTTTAAATCAAAAGTCCTTTTGTGTTTTTTTAGGGGTGATTGCAGTGGTGATCTTTGTCACTGTGTCTGCCTTGGCGATAATGGCCAGATTCATCTGCAGCAGGAAAGAGACGTATCGAAACCAGGAAGTCAAAGCAGCACAGCCTGAAGATGACCACGAGCTCCCCTTCAGCAGCCAGGCAGACTCTCTGAGCGCTCCCAGTGAAAACCAAAAGGAGTATTTCATTTAGCAGGAGCCCGGAGCGCCCACTGACCCGCCAGGACAGAGCTGGAGGATTCACCGAGAGCTCAGTGCGTTACTAGACACACAGAGCCTCTGAGCCACTGGCACCGGTGTATCAATGAGATGTGAAGTCACAAACAGAACAATTTATTAAGGGTTTCTTTAGGTCCTTTCTGCTCTCAATTTAAGGATTTCAATATTTCAAAAATGTAAATGGTAATTTGTGTGCTCAGAACAATAGTTCTCCGATGTATTGAAAATAATTTATCAAAAGGAAAAATGCAGAATTAATGTGTTGATCAAAACACAACTTTGTTCCAGTTGAACAACACTTTGGACTTCATTTATGAAGCACTTTTTCTACAAGGACGATGCACTTTCTTTGCAATGTAAGATGTCAGAGCCATACACTATCTGTCATAACGTGAGAAGAATGAGCGGAGGATTGACATTTGTGTCACAGTTTCCGAATCGACTAAAATCCATCTGTCATAAGCAAACATGATTTCAACACATGCTGTATATATGAATACAATATTGAAGTCACTTCTTTGGTATCATCTTTCACACTTTAAGGCTTTCAGTTAGTCAGAAAGCTTTTATGTTACTTGCTGTGCTTTTTCTTTATATCCTGAAAAAAATTAAAACTTTACAAAGAGACCTGGATTTATTTATTTGTTGTTGTACTTTTACTTCTTGCCTGCACCAGAAATCTCAAAGTAACTTTCAACAGTGAAGCTTTCTGCAGCGCAGACTATAAAACACTGACTGTCTGTCACCTCCTCCGCTCTGACAACAATTAATGTGTTTTTGCAGAAGCATTAATCTGTGTTTGCCTGACATGTACACTAAAACACAATAAGAATGAAAAGTAAACTAAGAGATGATATTAGAAACTGAATGAGTTGAAGATAAGCTGACAATGATATATAAATGATGCAATGCAAACCAGCCATCCAAATAGTAATACTGGATATTTATACTTCCTTGTCTCTGCAATCATTTAAATCCTGGGTTATGAACATTGGAAATGTTTTTTTTTCCTACATTCAGAATGATTTCATGTTCAATGGTTTTGCTTTCTTACTGATGAAGTATTTGGTTTTTGTCACCCACATCTGTCTTCAAGATGTTTTTCAAATAAACAAATGTCTCTTTGATACTGAAGCACAGAATAATCCCACACAATGATGATTGAGTGGGATTAACAATGATGGTTCATGAAAGCATTTAGCCTACTCTAGACTCCTGCTCTGTCTTTGAAAACGTCTGTGGTGCAGACGTTTGTTTGGATTAGCGTGAACGCCACACTCAGGTCTGGAACACTGGTGCGGACCAAACAACCGCTCATTGGTCCGCCACAAAGGGATGGTCTCGGCCCGCTGGCAAGTGGCAGTTGTTCTGGTGTCAACACCATTCGAACCAATCGCAGGAAACCTACCAAAATGTATTTTTTCCTATTTTGGTGACTAGATAGCCTATTAGCAAATTTGACGAGTTTACTGATTATCAGATCACCAATGAAACAATAAATAGCGAACTAACGGACCCCGCACCCCCTCCGCCTTACTACCGTCCATAGGAGAAACCTCCTGATGTTCTACTTTTTAGATGACTGTAAATCTACAAACATGCAGTTTGCTCCTCCAGCCGGTGAGTGTCTGTATCTTCAAACACGACAAAATAATCCAGATTGTTGCAGTAACTATTCGACTTTTATTTTACATTTCGTGGTTGCAGTGTGTATATAGTATTAACTCTTGATGGTGCAGTCTTTACCATTGTATCACAGACTACAAGCAGCATTTGCTGAATCTAAACTCGTTGAAAAGAAATCATCGAGCATATTTAAAACAAAATCAGGAAACTGAGCTGCATAGAGACCAACATATTACCAGTAGGCATTGTCATCAATCATTGTCATCAATACTTGTTTTTAGCAGTTGAATTATTCACTTATGTCACAGCATCAGCTTGATTCATGTCATTGTTTTCTCCCAGTCTGTTCATTTTCCTGTTAATCAGACGCAGCTACTCCCTTCTGACCCTCAGTAACCCCTGTTCCCTCCATTCCCCATCACCCGACTGCCCCACCCATCTGCTCACCTGTTCCCACTTCCCTTATCAGCCTTGCAGTATATTTTAAATCTGAGTCTAAAGGGTAAAGGGTAATAAATGTCCTCCTTGGTGCAACTGAGGAAATACGATGATATGAGCTGAGAAAACCCTCGTTTTAACACCTTAACCTGCTCGATTTCTTTCTCCCAGCCTTTGATCAGATTTAAGTTATGTGCAGCCTTTTATCTGCATTAGTCTTCTGGTGAAACCCATCATGACTGACGGGGCTGCCCTTGATATTAATGAAGCATGTCATCAGTCAAATGAGCTTCTTAAAATAAGTTACTCTAAGTTTTGACCTGCTTTTATATCGGATTCACTCATATTCTTAATTTATGAGCTGAAAGTAAACTTCTGCGCCAATTCAGATCCTTGCATTATCATTAGTGTAACAAGAAAATATGGTAGAAAAAACAGTGTTACACGCAGCAGAGGTCTTTTGTTTCCTTGTTAAATGAAGCTGAAACACAGAAACACTTTCCCCCTCTGGAGCAAATTTAATTACCATAAATTTACATCACAGATCGTTGTTCCTCCTAAACTTTTCAGGCGAGGGTTCTGTGCAGTAGGTGCCATTATTGATGGGTATTAATATGCTTCTGTCTGCGGAGTGGAGATAAAGACAGCTGACTAAATAACTGAAACATCAAGGAGATGGAAATGGAAACACCTCTTCAGAAACACCTCTGACAGGAAATGAAGCCAGATTGAATGTTGTGGTTGGTAATGCTAAACAGAGAGCAGAGTTCAACCACAAAGTAGTACCTTCACATCTAAATTGAAACAAGTAACAGAAAGTGACCTTTCATCTGTCACGGATGCAGCCCTGCTGGGAGAGAGACACAAGCAGGGTTGAGTTGTTTGAGTTGTTTTCACCTGTGTAACAATTTTTAACTATTCTTTGTTAAACCAGACTGTGATCTTCTCCTTGAACCTCAAAGAAAAGATGACGTTGCCAAAACATGCCCATAGAAAAAGCTTGATAATGCTCCCAACAAGCATATATTGTATTGCAAAATCAAACATTTAGCAGAAAACAAATTGATTTTGATAAACACACAGAGGCACTGAGACACACGCACACACACTCCTCTCCCTCTATCTCTCTGTCTGTCTCTCTCTCTCTCTCTCTGTGTGTCTCTCATACAGTCATTCAGGTCTGTCTGCCTGTCTCACTCACTCACTCTGTCTCTCTCTCCTCTCTGTCTATCTTTCTGTATGTCTCTCTCTCTCCCTCTCTGTGTGTCTCTCTATCATACAGTCATTCAGGAATTTTCAAGTTTTAATTACTGTACACAGCATGCCTCTTGCGGAAAGTGTGTTGCGATGGTGTTAATTGATTTGAGGTCGTTCATTGTGGGGAAGTAGATGTCGGCTTTGGGGAAGGTAGATGCTAATACATTGCTCTGAGTTGTTTGATAGATGTTTGTTTGGGACAGAGAGTATGACCATTTTGGTGGTAGGGTGTGCACAAGTTCCTTCCTCTGATGTGTCAGAAATGTAGCTTCCAGTGTGCCCGTGCGAGATGATATGTGGGTTTGAATATGGCTGAATCTGACAGCACGGAGAATGCTTTGTCTGATTCTAGCAGGTGGTAGCCCGTATCTCTTGAAAAGTGTAAATTAGCAGCAAAATGACCTAAATACCATTAGGATTTCTGCTTGTCTCCAATGTAATGTCTTTGCAAGAGCATTCCACGGCTCACTGCAATGTTAATTGAATTTAACACACTGCTCACTCAAGGTTGGTGTCAAGTGTTATGTGTAAATGGCTCTCACTTGAATGAAGAGAGTTGATTAATGTTTCTCCGTGCAGATGAAACAGCAGCATTTAGTGGTAAGAAGAGAGGAGGCAGGCCGAGGAGGCAGGCCGAGGAGTGCGGTGACTCGGCTGCTGTTTCCTGCTGCATTCTGGAGGTGGGCTGGATAATTCCCAGCGGCCTTCTCCCTGATCAGTGATCTGATGAGACTGCAGCGCTGCAGGCAGAAACCACATCGCCACCCACCTGATTACAAACGACATCGCAGACCTCTGTTGTCAGTTTGTATTCATCATAATTGTTCTGGAAAATGTATCTGGCATTGCAATGTGGCCATAACGTTGGCAAAACACTGTGTCGAGTTTTTAAAAAATACGATTGAGCGAGCATGTCTGACAACACAGACTTGATTTACTGTGACGTGTGCAGTATTTAGAGAATGTATGTATGTTTCCAAAAGTGACAGAATTAAGCAGCATCTAGAGAAACCAACGTAGCGTTGTATTTCCTCAGACAGAACAATGCAAGAATTTGGTTTTGCCTTTGCTACGTTTTGGTATCTCAGTAATTTGGAGACATAGCAATGGTCAGTAACATATGGAGGCTACTCTGGAGATGAGGGGGGTCTCCTCTCTGCATGCTTCCACCAGGGGAATTAATATTCCTCCTGATACATATCAATTCTCACCACCAAGCCATATTGGGGCTTCAACGTTAGATAATAACTTTATCTGAGACATTTTTCAACATCACCTTTGTCTCTTATCGCCACAACAGATATGTGTGAGGAAGAAGGTGTATGTGGTTTAGAGCAGTAGCTGGTTTTTGACCTCGCAACATCTAAACAATGTCGACTATCAATTCGGAACATTGCTACATCTCGTCCCTGCCCTGCCAGGGTTCAACCCACCAGTGATCAGATAAGAGTACGGACATAGATCACTGGGCTTTGCTGCTCCACTGATTACATCTTCAGCAGCATTATGCAGAAGAAGCTTCATAAATAAACACAATCTGGCTGACACATAGTCTCCAGCGCCTCATGTTTTATTGATATTATGCACGCAAACAGTCGGAGTTCATCCTTCAGATCGTTCACTGCTTCAGTTCATCACACAGGACGTCAGCAGGACCTCAGTCTCACCTCCAAGTGTCTTGACAGATGATGTGTTGCAGTAACGTACAGCACATATGTGAAAGATGCTCGGTTGTTTACTTTGCACCAATGGTTTTGCATTAACAATACACGGACAATTTTGGATTTATATACAGTTAATGTGTACTTTGTTCCAGTAAAATTATGTTTTTGGTCAAATTTTTTAGTATTTTTCAGGAAAAGGAAATTAGATTTTGTGTGAAGCGCCAAAATATATTCATGCCCTTGAGTGTTATACTGTATGTTAATTAAGAGCAAAAACTAAAAACTAAAGAATACAAATATATTCTGTGAAACCAAATTAGTTTTTTCTTTAACAACCTCTACTTTCTTTCTCTACTTTCTTCTCAGGCCAGCCCAGGTGGCAACCTCCGGTTCTGACATGTGAAGCCAATTTTAAGTGTCTTAAACTTTCCTTCTCTCTGCTGGTAGTGTGAAATGTCCCTGGCCTACACCCAAGTGGTTTGAGTTAAACACACCTAAACTGAGTTGTTTTATTACTATGTGTTGTATTTTTGAGAAAAAACGTTATGCGAACATTTTCCTAAAAACATAATTTCCGGTGATAAAAGCCCAAGTAACCCAAGTGTTCTGCATCAGCATGGCTGTGAGAGTCCCCATGATGGAACATTTTATCACCTACCCAAGGCCACCAAGTCCTGTGCCGAGCATACAGGCTGACAAATGCGTGAACACCTTTGTATGCAGACACCCTGTAGCATTTTCAAAAAAGGGCATCCACTGTCCATGTCCATCATAGCCTTGGCCAATACGAACTGTTGTTACTGGAGTTAAGAAGGCTGGGCCTCCTCTGCTACAACTTTTAATTCAGTACATGGCATGAATCCCACCAAATAAACTTGCATTCTGACACATATTTTAACCCCCCTGTTTGTTGCTGCCAGACTGATGGTAAGTCATATCCTCTCTAGGTTATTTGTCTTCCTCCCTTTCAATTTTCCATTATCTTTGCCAACTATCCTCATGATTTAATGACTTCAATGCAATGCTAACTAAGAGGATTTGAAGCAGCCATCACCCTATTCGCAACGTTTTTATATTTCATCAGTCGAACTAAGGTGACTAGATTTTATGTTGTAATTACTTTAACATAAGAGATGTGTGGGTGTCTTTCTACAACTGTAGTGGCATTGGTCCTGGTGTGTGTATCCTGCACCTTTTAAACAGGATGTAAATCAGACAAACATAACTGAGAATTAAGTTCCCTGTTGTACGCAGATTCTTTTGCTTGATATGGCATCAGAGGATTCATGAATGAATTCAAGTATATGAAATAAAAAACACTTGTTAACTCTGCTTCCACCTGCACCCACTGTAGGGTATGGACCTGCTGTGGTGTGATGCGTTGTTTTCAGCTCCATTCGCAAGAGTTTAAGTCTTCCACAGCTCTAAATCCACATCCATAAATAAATATATAAGTGAAGATGAGATTGTTCGGTTCATTTGTTCAGACATGGAGGCACAGATGTAGAAGCAGGCTTGTGATGTTATATCTATGGATCATAAACCATCATTGTTCCAGATGAATCATAATCATGCCCTACGATGTGATTTTGATGTCGTATCTTGACTCAAATACATACGGTATTTAAGCCCAACCATGCCGGCAACATCCAGCCTCTCGTGCTATGCGTCGTTCCCTAAACTCCTCCGTGTAATTATTCAGCCTCTGCTACTGTAATACATCAGTTATGCTGTTTATGGCCCAAGGTCAGAGCGGAGAGGCCGGGGAGCCAAGTCTGTGATAGATGAATCGTCTCCCAGGCTTGAACTCTCTGAGACAGTGAAATATTTCAGCAAATCAACAAAGGCCCCCCTTTTTTTAGACTCCTTTTCTCTGACACTTGAGTGGAGTGGGGTGAAAATATAGCCTCAGTGTTTCAACCAGTAAACACAAGGCCAAATCACATTATTTCTGTTAAAAAAAGACAGGGCCAGTGTAAGGGGCAACATATCCACTTCAGCTTAGTTACTTTTTCCGGATTCAAAATCCATATGATTAGCTTGAAATTAGTATTTCCGTAGGTGTGACTGACCGATAAGAGAATTTGTAAAACTAGTTATCACTTTACTTTCACATTTTATTGTTGTGCCTATTGATCATCCATGAGTGATTCTGCCTTGCACGTCTTTTAATTTAGGACTAATCAGCCTTGTTCCATCTCAAACTCTTCTTCACTCACAACTCAATAATCATCCGTTGAGCAGCTTTATTTTCCAAGAAAATGTGTTTCGAACGCCATGGGAAATCTCTTGGCATCCACCCTGAACTTGAAAGGAAGGTTATTTTTGCTTTGGCCTTCTTGTTCGGCCATGGTTCAGTTGAATGCACTTGGAGAATAAAGCAGCTTGTTACCCCAACCTTCAACATCTCCCTCTGTGGTACGTGGCCTTGCTGCAGTTTAGATTTGTTGTCAGCAGCGGCAGTCTCAAAGGTCTGAGTTGGCACCGTCCGTTGCTCCTCTGGGCTTTGATGGCTCTATGGAAAGCTTGATAGTGAGAGATTGGAGTTGAAAGAATGTTCTGAGTTGTAGTCTTGATATTCATAGGTCATTCTAAGGTGTTGATCATTATTAATCGTACATTTTAATTTGGTCCTTTGCTATCTTGAATGGGCTACACAGTAACCCCAAGTAACCATGATACTTAATTAATCTTGTGAAGGGTGAAAAATGGTCTCAAAAAAGTATAAATTGCAAGTGTCCTCAAAAAAAGAAATAATAACCATGTTACTGTTGCTATAACTGTGAAATGCTCTGTTCCTGCATAGCATCTTTGCAGTTTACAGTGACAGCTGTAGCAGGCAGTGGCTTGGTCAGTGGCTCGAAGCTTCACACTGTGACGCTCGATCTATAGCGTCAGTTTTGGACGTGTCAGGGACGGCGTGTCGGTTTCCACTCGTTACATGCATAGTGTCTTTTCATAATCAAACTGACAACACAGGAAGTTAGGTGTATGCAGCAAAACCACTTAGTTGGGTTTAGGAAAAGAGCGTGGTAGATGTTAACTTGACTGACCATCGACTCACATGCCCAATTAGATGTCAGCTGGTAAGACAAACGGGTCACGTGACTAGTGACGCATGTGAATCACGTGACTAACGACAGACGTGACAAAATGTCAGCTTTTAGTTTCGCTTGGGACACGAACAGCCATCTCCTATATGAAAGTCCTGTGTTTGTTTGACCCACCGCCTGCATTGACTGTCTTGCTCTTTATACTCTGAGCATCTAATGATGATGCAAGTGGGTTGAGAGTTAGTTGAAAGGGTAGTGCATCGATATCAGTGCCGAGGGGCACTGACCAAGAGTTGTTATTTGATGAATCGTGACCTAGATAACTTCAATCCTTACTCTGAACACAGACTCTTTTTTTTTGGAGCATCCACTTCAAAAACGTTTCTTTGACTGTATTCAGGTTTTTCCCTCATAACTTCTGCCATACTTTCAGCTGGTGCTCCATGTTTCCCAAATGGTAATTACTCTCACTGCCCAAGGGGAGTCCAAAGTTGTGCAAGTCAATGAAGTGTTTATCCAGTATGTCACAATTACTGCCTCAAAGGGCTTTAACATCCACTACATTATTAATTAAACAACACAATAAACACGATATGACAATGGCAGGCCACATATTATATCCGTACTGGGGAAGAACAAAACTTTCCATTAAACCTCCAGAAGAAGCTTCAAAGAAAATGAATAAACCTGCTTATTTACATGTTTTGATAAAGTCACCAAATGAGATATTAGCTTGTGTGACCCAGCAATATGCAACACTGACAATGCCAACTTGGGTTTTTCAACCAACAATGTATATCAGTATATTCAAAGGCATTACATAGGAGGCTCTCATGTTTTATCCTCCTAATATCATTCCTGTTGTTATGATATCATGTGTCTCACCAGGTGAGAAGACATAAGCCTCCACGAAACACAGCTTGAACCTTCAAATACATTTACACCTCAATGTCCTTTTGCAAAACGTATGACATCAAGTTTTTTTTCTTGACACTGTGAGAGTTAACAAGAACTGCATTTTGCAATTTAATTTCCATCACATGAATTTACATTAGAATGCATCAAATGGTGTTGTTACTGTATGAAGACATTTTTTATTTAGTTTGAGCTGTTTCCCTGTGGACATAGCTGTATGGATGTAAGTCAATTTCACATGAAAATGCTATTATAATATGCTGTGTAATTAATGTAGATGTCTCAATACACTGTAAAGTGCATTTCACAACCTGATCCCAGAGGCTCACAGATTACTTTTCCATTTTCGAACAGTGTAGCAATGTCAGATTGATTTTGTCAACCTTGCTGTTAAAAATACCTCATCCTGTTCCTCACAGACACAAACTCCACTCCCACTGAGTGTCGCTTAAATGTCCCCTGTCTGAGATTGCAGAGAAAGCTAGTGCGATAATTATTTCTCTATTCAACCAGCACACTTATAATAGGTCAAGTGCCGCGCCCAAAGCATTGCAGAAGCTTCCCAATGGAATACAACTGGCCAGAAGATAAGTCAGAGTTCTAAATAAGAAGTGTGAACGTCAAGTTAAAAAAATGTAAGTTTCAAAGTTCAAACATCAATCGAAAGCTAAAAATGATGATGATCATGATCATACTGTGCAAGATAAGCTATTCTTATCAACCTCAGCTGCACGTTGTGTTTACTGCTGATTCGCTATTATTACTCGAACACGCTAAATGGTAAACATTGTGAGCATTATCGGCCTGCCTGCTGAACACCAGCATATTACCATGGTGACATTAGAATTGAGCTCAAAGCACTACAAATACCCAGCAAACATGCCGTGCTGTGGGTAGGTGTGGGTTTACTGTGGGCAGGGGCAAAGCCTCACTAATCCCACGTGGACCCCCTGTGGGTCAGCCTATGAAGGTCCCGAAGTAGTTTTGCCCTTTGGGGAACCAATGGGGGCTTTCTGTGGGCAACCCAAAGACCACCTGACCACAGGGTCCACATATGAATGTTGCATAAAGAGCTCATGGCTCATAAACAAGATTGTAATTTGGCATTGGCTAGGCATCTCCTCACTCAAGCAGAGAGTAAAATCGAATTAATATATGATTTTACCAATTAGAGACAGGTGTGGAGGGGTTGTAGGGTCCAAAAATGGCTGACATAACATTGACGTTCTTCTGTAATATTACAATTCATGTGCAAAATACTTGTGTGCCATCTGTTAAATAAAATGTGGGCACTTGGCACAATTTCCTGAGTGCTACCAAAAGCCATTTGCAAATACAGTATGGGGCAGAGCATACACAATGATCACAATGAGTCAGCTTATATAGGGTAGATAAATCCATGCACCACAGTCAAATTCATACATTTGTTTCCAACCAAATAACTTGTGACTCTTTGTGCAGCCTTATCTATTAGCCCCACAGGAAGCTACTGTACAGTGTGTGGCTATTTAAAATGAATTAGATGTCAGCTGGTAAGATGTCTCTTTGTTTAGCAACATGGTACCTGGATTTTCCTGATTCGAATCAAACATAAAGCGAGTCATGCCCTCTTTTAATTTGTGTGTGTGTGTGTGTGTGCTTTTAATGACTTAGTTAGTTAGAGTCTTGCAGAACATTGAGGAGGGCTGCTGTTTGTCCACTTCACACCCTCACTAATAGATGAGCTCCTGCTGAGAGGTTTGGCAACAGTATGATACATTGCCAACAGAAACCTTTTCACCAAATTAATGAGTCACGCAACCACTGATATCTGATCAATGCCGTGCTGGTCGTTATCGCTGACACATCCTTGAAATGGAAATGTCTTCCTTACCCTTTGGATACTGCTCACTGGTCTTTTCATCTCTGGTTGCCTTTCTCTTGTAATCCACGTGGGAGAGAAGGGTCATAGTTTGTGTTCCTGTTGGATGAACCTCTAATGGAGTACAAGTTCTTTGTTATTACAGAGGGGCATCAGGGATTAAAATATATAGCAATATAACCTCTCATATGTTGGAAAATGTGCCGGACTGTATTCTGTGTTTGTGATAACAGTTGGCTGCTGAGTCTAGGGCAGGCTGTTAACTTAGCATTGATGAATCTGGCCCTTTGGCTGCTGTCCATGGTGCTGAACAAAGGCTGGTCTGCAGAATGTCAGTTGCATTGTGAGCCTCTAGCACCGCAAAGCAATTGTCTGGAGTGCTTATGTGTGTGTCTTTGTGCTTGTGTGTGTGAGTGTGTGTGTGCACACAAGCGTGCACTTGTGTTTGGCGCAAGAGCCCAATAAAAAAACTTGCACCAGGGCCTATCACAATTATGTTACGCGCTGCCCCTCGAGACTGCCCTGCCCTATGGCGCTCGCTGAAGAGGGTGTAGGATAGCTGGCTGTGCTGCCTTATAGACTGTGGGATTTGCACATATTCGTCATGATTGGCAAGCTATGCTTATGCTAATTCTCAGTGGGCAAACTCATACTTTTGATTGGAGGAGAGTATTAGCCATAGAGTCCAGTAGATCAGAATGGGAGAGGGATGAGATCCACTGAATGTGAGGGAAAGAGCAGGAGATGATATTTAGCCGATTGCTGCTTGGAAAATCAAGGTGCAAAGACAATGCAAAACAAGTGCAAAACAGTGTAAAGATTCCATGAGTCTGTAGAACGTTAACATTGTAAATAACTGACTGTATTTTGATTGTTGTAAAAAACTGATTTATCGGCCTCTGCAACACAGACGCAAGCATGCTGTGTCTATCATGATGATCAAAGTATGACGTCATTGGTAACGTGTTGATCTTCATTTAACTATTCATCATTTCATTGTCGTTGTGCACTCTAAACGGCAAGCCTCTAAATTTATTTTATTATCCTCAATCCAAGATGTCTCCACAGATCCTAAAAAGATGGCTTGATCCAAAGCAGACCATTGAAAACCTACAGAAAGCCTGATGTTAATCAATCAGTCGGACACACAATCCAAAAGGTACCTTAGGATAATACAAGACAAACAAACAAAAATACCTGCGCTTTGCCGTATTGTACACTTCACCTACAAAGTTTTCTCCTGCAATGTTTGAAGCACAAAATGATTCGAGCTTATAGCTTAGGTAATAAATATATTGACAACAGACCAGAGACATCCGACACATCCAGATACAGTAAGGGGTCTGGTCTGGTCTTGGTTACTAGGAAACAAGTGCATTGAACATAATCTGATGTAAAATGTGGGAATTTAACAATAGCAGGCTGATTGCAATCAGTACTTTATTGTCATTGTGGTTTGAACATTTGGGATTATTCTCTGTCCCCCTTTCAGTCTGTACTGTGTGCAATAGAATCTTATCTTTCATAGATTTACGAAGAAAAAAGTATATTGTAAGCCACTTTTGCTCAACAACAATGACATTATAATTTCTTCAGACCTGTACTTAAAGGAACAGTGTAACATGTAGGGTGGATTTATTGGCAGAAATGGAATATAATATTCATAACTATGTTTTTATTTGTGTAGAATCACCCAAAACTTGCCCTCCTCTCTCTACCAGCAGTACCTGCAGGCAGTAAATCAGCAGAGGGAGGAGGACAGAGGACAGGAGGAATGACATAATGAAGGAATGATAATATCTGATGTTTTGTTCTTCATTCTTTATTAACTTCACTCACTCAACTTGTTTATTTTACTGACATTCTAGACAACAAAGAAAATGTTTTTAAAGCAATTGCTTTTCATGAAAACGAATCTTGTACCGATAAGAGTAGCTCCTAGTATTATTAAAGTCCTAAATTTCCCGACCTGAAGTCCAACATTGTTTTCCGACACACTTGGGAATGGAGGGGTGAGCGGAGTGGTATGTTGTTGGTTGCAATTTGCAACTCACCACTAAATGCAACTAAATCTTTCACACTGTTCTTTTAAGATTGTGAATGGTGGTAGTCGTATAAAGTATTACAATCCACACACATATAAAAGCAAAACATAAGGTCCATATTACAGTGTACTGGCAAACATTAGAAAATAAATATTAGACTTTGGAGGAGTTTTTTCCCAATCGTTGCGTCATGCTGAGATTTTAGAGATCTATTTTGTTAAAGTTGTAGAGAAATGTTTGATCCAGATTGAGTCTGCAGTGTGACATACAGTACAAGTGTGACTGTTGAAAGACTGATGCATGGCAGAAAGGAGAGACAGAGATAAAAGGGAAAACTAAACCGAAGCGCGACAGTTTAAGGGCGTATGATACACGGCACACACCAGAATCTCAGCAAGAAACTCCATCAAGGTAACAAAATAACACACTATTGATTGGCATCAGCAGGTATCTGCCGTTGAATCCATTGTATGAATAGAAGTAGATTTGTAAGATTAGAAAAACATGATTACTTTTCTAATCCAGGAATTCAAAGGATATTGAAAATGATGGAACAGAGAAGGAAACAGTTTAGAAAACAATTTCATTTTTTGGAAGATAAAGACATGTTTTGTCCGAATCATGCCTAAATGTATACAATCAATCATTCCTTTAATAGCACACCAACGTTTTCCAGACACTGTGGTTCTGTGTTAATGTCCAAAATCCTCTAAAATTACTATTTTGAATATGATGAAAGCGAAATGCATTTGTGTTACAGAGGTAAAGTGTTTTATATATATTTATTTGTTTCCCCCCCATTATTCTCACTTCACTTTCCCAGGCTCGAGTCCACCATGGACATGGGATAGTAAACATTCTGTTAAGATGTATGTTTCGTCATCTCTCAGCAAGGAGCATCACATCCATAATGATAGCAGATCACAAAGAAAAATGATATGCACAGAGCCCAGTGGGTTTTTCCCTACAAAAGAAAATTGCTGTAGTTGTCGGGCAGTTGAAAGTTTCCATCCAGAATTGAACCTGGGGCTCCAGTCCAGAGTGTCTACTAGACCAGTGACTTCCACTGGTTGATACTGATGCTGCATAATTGTTTGGAGGTGTCTAATAAGACTATTTATGTTCGACAATTGTTTTTTTGAAGAGTACAAAAATACATAATGAGGAGGGTATTGTCTTGTTAACCAGACAAACTGGCTAGTTTGCAATCAGTGCATTTCGTTATTTGTATTTTAAAGCTGTAAGCAGCAGACCAAGGGAATGTACATTTTTTCTTTTTTTATTTGCAGGTGTGGGAAATGAGAGAACCCACATGGCAGTAGAAATTCATGGAGAAGTATAGAGTACATCTAAGATATACATGTGTGACAGGCAGAAACAAGAGAGAGAATCTGTCACACCATTGGTGTGTTCTTTCCAGCACGAACATATATTTTGACTATAAGCCTCACACCTGGGGCTGTTACATTAGCAGCCATTTCACATGGAGACGAATGATACACATATTAGTGAAGATGCTGTACAGTAAGTTATACGAGGCTCTTCTCAAAAGGGATAATAATTCATGGCATGTGATAGGCCTTGACTGTAACATGGCTAACTGGCAGAGATGTGTTGGCTTGCACTGAGTGAAATCTTGGAGCACTAGGTGGCAGTTAGGTGGCAGCTCTTGGCATGAAGCTTCTGAGACAACAGGTGGTCTTGGTCTTTACGGACGGGTCCTGTCTCCCAGAGGAAGGTTTTTGAACAGGTGGTTGCCTGGGTGGAAAAGGTTGGTGGCAGTCCTTGCTGCCCTTTTCTTTCTGCTGGTGGCTTTAGACTCATCAAAGTGGCGGCCGACAGCTCATGACCTGTGCAGACAGCACTCTGCAGCTTGGCGTCAGGGCCAGAGGTGGCCTGTTGATTGATCGGTCTGGAGGGCATCTGAGCATCGCAACTAATTATGATTAATGCCTCGGTGTCTGCTGGATCACAAACTGCAGATGCGTGAAATGAACTTTAATTACTCAGTTTGTACAGTTCAGTTGTTTTTGTTTTGCTGTGATAGACCACTGACTGAGCTACTGTGTGGATGCGCTAAATAGATCAACCATTTTAAAATGGCTCAGGGTGTGCATATAAATGTAATCTGTAAATGGTGTATAGATCCTCGGTCTATTATCTGTTTTAATTAGTTATAAAAACTGAATCCATGCATATTTAAAATGTATATTTTACTATTTTTCATCGACATCAAGATCACCCTCGACTCCAAATTATTTGTCTGCTGATTGTTACTTAACTTGGACGTTTGACCTTCACTGTGTAAAATTATATGGATGTTTACGACATCATACACATATTGTGTCCTGCAGTTAAACGTTTGAATAAGCAGAATTGTTATTTTGAGAATTTTCAAAGGTGCTATTGATGAAATTGACAAC
Source organism: Melanostigma gelatinosum (assembly GCF_949748355.1). Taxonomy (NCBI): domain Eukaryota; kingdom Metazoa; phylum Chordata; class Actinopteri; order Perciformes; family Zoarcidae; genus Melanostigma; species Melanostigma gelatinosum. The sequence continues at coordinate 15,922,252 of NC_136637.1, read as the reverse complement.
AATGTCACAACAGCTACTTAGCTAATGAGATGAACCGAGGACAACAGCTGATTACTTGACAAGTTTGTTGCACAGCCTGCGTATTTCATGGTCGAGTGGATTGAGACACAGACAGACGCTTCATGTCAAGTGAATCTTTCTTGGTAGCATAAGGTCGCATTTTGCAACATGTAGCTATAGGCCTACATTAGCTGTAGATTTAGCTTACTTTGTGCAATAGTGTTTCAAGATTGATTCAATGTAATCTATGGTAATCGTAGGATATAGATTTTTGTAGATATTTTATTAATTTCTCCGAATTTGGAACATGCAATTCCCTGTGCACTGCAGTAGTTTTAGGGATTGTTAAGCTTGTCATCAAAGCGGTGGTGTAACGTTAGTGCAGGATATATACACAGATATACAGTGTGTTACGACATCAGCTGATATGGAGCCTGGATCAGGATTCTAATTATTCAGGAATTCTAATGAATAAATTGAAGGAGAAAATAAGAAAGAAATCATATTTGAAATAGATAGATAGACAGATAGATAGAGTATTCCTGAAATTACTTATAAGGTTCATACATTCAATATACCGATACTCTTTCCATTGGTTGATTGGTTGACCCTTGTATTAATTTATATTCAAATGGGGCTTAAATATTTTTCCCAATACGGACTTGATAGAACGTAATTACATGTATAATCTCCAAGAGCTTAGTAGATGTACACAATTACTTCAAATTAAACATGCATAACGACAGATCATCCACAATATTGGGTTGATTTTCACAGCATGTTCTCAATTTTTTAAATCTATTCATAGAATGAAAGTGCTTCAGACATAAATGTTGTCGATATATGATCCAAACAGAAGAACTTAAAAGAATGTTTGTGTTAAAGAGACCGCTAAACGTTTGATCAAACTGGACTTATTCTCGTGTTATACTTGTCCTCGGCAGGCCCTTGTGAATCAGAACACCACCATCATACAAGATAAGAAATGACCCCCGAAGAAAAACAGATAAGTTCTCACCGTGGGCTGGCAGATTAATCATTGCCTACCCCAGGAGGTTCTGATAAGCATGAAAACAGAGGGGTTTACAAAACAGTGGTCTGAGCACCCATGAACAATTCGGAGCTCACATATAAGCATAATTGGACCAACAGATCCTTTGACTTTCCAACTGTTTTTCAGAATTGATTGAATGTAGAATTTGTAAAATATGGCCAACATTTTGGTTAAAAACATTCAGAAAATTGACAAACATTATCAACTATGTGAAGAAGTAACAGTGAAGACGTCTATGTATTACGTTGCAGAAATCGACTAAAATGAGCATTCAGTCTCTTGATCATCCGGTCTGCCCTCAGTCCAACATGAGAGGACGAAAAAGTAGAGCTGCCCCGCCAGAGCTGTCTCCACTCTCTTCCAGGCAAAGTCACCTGGCTTTTGGGGTCTGATCCCGGCCGACTGCCCCAACTCCCCGTGGGCAGCACTAACAGACAGTGGTAAAGGTGAAACTGACCCATATTTGTTTGGAGCATGTGGCAAGATCTAACACGTAGCACATTTAATCCTTTATTTAATTAATCTTCGTCCCACTAACATTTTAAAAAGCTCAATAGAAAACCTGGCTGAGACAGATTAAGTGTGTGTGATTACAATATTGATCTTTAATACTTATTCATCCCAGCATTATGCTTCTTATCCTGAGTAGATGTTGTTCTTACATATAGCCAGTCCAAGTCATAAGATACACATTAACATCCCATGACTGGAAGGGAATCAATGTTTGGCTCAAGGGCAATTCTAGGAGGATGCTTGTCAAATCAAATGATTGTACTTTATATCTTTAAGACCGGTACAGTACAGAGCGAGAGGAAGATGCTCCTCATCAAGCCTGGTAAACAGGCTTTTTAAAAAACAGAACCCCCGCAATGCAGCCGGCCCGGACTCTGTCTCCCCCTCCACCCTAAAGCAATGTGCTGATCAGCTGTCTCCGGTGTTTACAGACATTTTCAACACCTCCCTGGAGACATGCCACGTACCAGCCTGTTTCAAGGTCTCCACCATCATCCCTGTCCCTAAAAAAACCAAGGATCACAGGACTCAATGACTACAGGCCCGTCGCCCTGACCTCTGTGGTCATGAAGTCCTTTGAACGCATTGTCCTGTCCCACCTAAAAACCCTCACCGACCCACTCCTGGACCCCCTGCAGTTCGCCTATAGAGCCAACAGATCTGTGGATGACGCAGTCAACTTGGCCCATCACTTCACCCTCCAGCATCTGGACTCCCCAGGAACCTACGCCAGGATCCTGTTTGTGGACTTCAGCTCTGCTTTCAATCATCAACCATCATCCCGTCTCTGCTGCATGACAAGCTCTCCCAGCTGCACGTGCCTGACTCCACCTGCAAGTGGATCACAGACTTCCTGTCCGACAGGAAGCAGCACGTCAAGCTGGGAAAACACGTCTCAGCCTCCAGGACCATCAGCACCGGCTCCCCCCAAGGCTGCGTTCTTCCCCTCTTCTCTTCTCCCTGTACACCAACAGTTGCACCGCCAGTCACCAGTCCGTCAAGCTCCTGAAGTTCGCGGATGACACCACCCTCATTGGACTCATCTCTGGTGGGGATGAGTCCGCCTACAGGTGGGAGACTGACCATCTGGTGACCTGGTGAAGGTTGAACAACCTAGAGCTCAACGCTCTAAAGACAGTGGAGATGGTTGTGGATTTTAGGAAGAACGCAGCCCCACCAGCCCCTATCACTGTGGGTGACTCCCCCGTCGACGTGGTGGAGTCCTTCCGCTTCCTGGGCTCCATCATATCCCAGGACCTCAAGTGGGAGCTGAACATCAGCTCCATCACCAAGAAGGCTCAGCAGAGGATGTACTTCCTGAGGCAGCTGAAGAAATTCAACCTGCCAAAGACAATGTTGGTGCATTTCTACAGAGCCATCATCGAGTCCATCCTCTGCTCCTCCATCACGGTCTGGTACGCTGCAGCCACTGCAAAGGACAAGGGCAGACTGCAGCGCATCATTCGCTCTGCTGAGAAGGTGATTGGCTGCAATCTGCATTCCCTCCAAGACTTGTTCACATTAAGAACCATGAAGCGAGCACGAAAGATTGTTGCCGACCCCTCCCACCCTGGACATGATCTATTTGTGCCCCTTCCATCTGGCAGGAGGCTGCGGCCCATCAGAACTAAGACCTCACGCCACACAAACAGTTTCTTCCCGTCGGCAGTCGGGCTCATTAACAGAGCCCGGGTCCCCCACTGACTCTGGCATCCCCAGGACAATTTCCTTCTGGTCTCTTTCCTTCTGGTCTCTCCCCCGCACATCCCTGTCTCTCTATTTAAACACACTCGTCACTTTTAACATTCATACACTTCACTTGGTTTACGGTCCTGTTATCTGTTTTTGTGTGCACTTTATTCCATATCCTATATTCCATATCTTATTGTACATTTAAAATATGTTTCTATTTCCTGCACTGTGCTGACTGTTTTTGATAGTTAAATGTTATTTGATAGTTTATGTTATTTTGATAGTTAAATGTTGTAGCTACTGTGTTAATTAATAGTTCCAATACTTGAAACAAACAATTGACTCGCAAATGTAAGAAAAACATTTTTTTTAAAGCAAATGCCTTCTGCACATGACACCTCGCATCGACATATAATTAAACCTAATGACAAAAACCAAAGGATTCTAATAAAGTACGTTACTTCCTTTGCAAATTTGGAAGTAAAAGCATCCATACATTTAAGACAATTTTAAACAGTTCATGATAAATACATAAAACATAAAACACATTTCCGTACTGTATGTTTAACACTGAAATGAATGAGTCATCAAATAAATAAATATGGCGTCAAAACTTGGTTCACCTGCTTGATTTTAACATGTGACTTTTAAGTGGTCCAGTAAAATAGACTTGACTTGCTTATAATTAGAGTGCACGATCATTGGTAGACATCTCCCTACAGAAAGCTCAACAGGGCCATGACATTTGAGACAAGACATTTCAAGAAATTGAAAAGTAAAATATTCATCAGTTGTGTTAAAGTTCCTGGGAATCTATCCATATGAAATTGCAAAGACTTGCCTTGCAGTCAAACCGGCAGCCTCTCACATTCGCTCAACCTCTTTTACTCCACATACTTGATATTGCTTTTTTCAGCACAAGCCTTTTGACTTCCTTGTAATTGCATCCACCGGCTATTTCATCATATTTTTAGCCAGAAGCCAGGAAAGCCCATGCACAGGCACGCTGAGCGATTAGGATGCCTCGAGGTGTCACCGACAGAATCACCGAAACAGCATGACCATTCTGTGAACACTTCTCCCTGAGTTGCAGCCCCTGACTGTGGTGAACAATACTGTTAATGCCTCTCAACATGAACATGACTAAAATATGTATTTAGCATGAATCAGGCAGAAAGATTGACACGTTTTCATCAGATTGTTTTGTTACAGAGTTAATACTTCTGGGATCTCTGCTGACTATCCTCTTGATCGACGGAGTAATAAAGTATACAGACTGAATGCAGATACAACAATCATAATGCTGTTGCAGAGCATGTCCTGGCACAGAGGATTGCTGTTGAGGTTCTGGACTGCTTTGAATGGAGGGGGCAGTAAGAGATGTTGGTTGGTCACGAAGGACTGGTGGTAATATTAATGTTCTTTAAGAATGTTCATGCCTAAATGTAGCTTATAATGAAGCTTATGACTTATAATGAAGCTTATAACTTCCTACAGCAGAGCCTGTGGGGCTCTGCTGTAGGAAGTTATAAGCTTTTCTCTATTTCAGATACAATAATGGCAAACTTCGTCTACTTCATGACAGTTTTTGCAATCTTTCATCATCACTACATATTGCTTTGTAATGTGTGTAACTTTGTCTTTGTGCCTGAAGCTGCTCACCCGTTTCTGCTTCGTGGGGCACGGCAGAACTGGCCTTACCGCACTTTTGGCTCTGGACCGACAAACCATGTGTGTATTGTGTGCACGCGTTTAACCTGAACTTTCCGGTCGTGAGGTGGGCCTGATGGCTAGGGCCCCTATAAGCATCCCATCGGTTGATTTGAATGGTGCAAGGGTGTACACTTCGTGCTAGCTAGCTAAGATGTTGAAAAGTATTATTCCTTTTAGTTCTTGTAAAGTTTTTAACTCTCACAGCACTTGAAATTTAAAAACAATATAACAAGGTGGGTGGCCAGTAATAAACACAGACAACTGACTCTTGTTACTGGATATTAAAACAGTAAACCTCCAAAGCGTCATGAATTGCCTTCTGTTAAAAAGTAGGTTCAGGACAAAGTTATTACAATTTCCAGTAGAAAGATTGTGGAGGGTTTCTTTTTCTAGATATCTTTTCTATCTTCATTTTTTTCAAAAACTGTTGAATGACAGTAGTTCTGAGGAGCTGCGTTAGCTGCAGCACCCAAAACGACTGGTCCATTCAGGTGTAGGACAGTTGTGACACTTCCTATTAGAGTGTCCAGGATTCAGGACATGAATGAAATAAGCCCTCAGATCAAATGTATTCATCCAGAAAAGGGCTGTTCAGCAGGAACCTGCCCCCATCTCCCCTCCATTTGGAGGCTCGTCTGTCTCAGGTCTACTTATCCAACCGCAGCCATGAATTCTGGTTAAGGGCTGAAGTAGTGTCTTTGTAGCTTTTGTCTCTTTCCCTCTTTCTTATCTTTCTGACACAAAACCAAACAGGATGCAGGGTAAAAATGCTGTTGTGACAGAATAAGTGCTGATACTGTAGATGTGAAAGGTCAGCAGTAAGGAGACGCAGAGGAGGGTCGATCGGAGGATTTCAAAGCTGTCTGCCTGTCAAAGTGATTTCCTTTGACATGGGATCTTGTTCTTTTGGGAGACAAAGACAGACTTATGGGCAGACATGCAAACAGAGCACAAGACAGGCAGGAAACCACCAAGACAGTATGCAGGATGATGGAAAGACAGACCAACAAAATAGAGACATACGTGTAAAAACAAAGACAGACAGCAGCAAGAGAGAAACTGATACGCAAGCAGACCATCAAATTGGCTCATTCATCAAAAAGACAGTGAAACTCTGGACAGCTTTTTGGATGACGTTGACAATATTTCCCTCTACCTGTGCCTTTGTGCAGGAGGTAACAGATTATGATGAATGGACCATTACTTTGAGGAAAGAGAAGTCTCTAATATAAAAAATCCAGAAACATAGGTCCGTACTTTCTATTGTTTTAATGCAGTGTCTAATCAATTTGAACATGTTTAATGATTGTCCTCTCCAAAGGAAACAGCAGCATTGGATGTGTGTTTGAATTAGCATGTTGTTTTACTGCCATGCAAGTCCTATCTGGGTGTGACATGATGTAGCACGACTCCGGCACTGTTCCAAAGTCCACTAAAAGTGTTTTAGTTCTATTTTGTGTTTAACAAGTAAAACAAGTTTTGAAAAAAAAAACACTTTGCTTTGCTTTACTTGTTTTAATTAGTGTACACATCCTGTCTTATCTTTCCTGAATATCAGCAGGAGGAAAACCAAGTCGTTCCTTATCCTGGATCACTGACTTCAGAGAAGATTAATAAAATCAAACAAGAAAACTAGTTTTATGTAAGTACATATAGATAAAGTCAATAATTACTCATTAAATAGCAAATTCATATTCAGGTGAGTGTAATGCTTTAGAGATGCAAGCTGCTCCAGCGAAAATAGACCACGATGTACATGTAAGCCCTGATTGAGGCCCTTGCTTCACCAGCTGTGGTGGCAGTGGATCTTCAGCAGGTGCGAAGGAGACAAAAGTTCACACTCCATGTCCTTCCAACACTCATAGTTGTTTTCCTCAGGCTTTTCTCACACGGCGTTCACAGCTAAACCTACGTGAATAAAGATGCTGTAATTTGTAGATATCTAACGAAATCAATTCATAATATACACCGCAAAACTCCCTCAGGGCGGGTGGGACGCGAGGCAGATAGGTCCAACAAAAACCGGCCTCTCGTTCGTGCCCTGTGGGAAACAAGAAGTCAATGTTGACTTTTCCTAAACCCAACGAAGTACTTTTGTTGACTAAACCTGACTCATTCGTTTCCTATGAAGAGTGGAGTTTCTTTTAAAAAGACTGTATGGTTGTTACGAATGGAAATTGCCTCGTGTTGCTGGACTTTCGTAAGAAAATGCATGAAAAACAAGGAGTTGTTTTTAGTTCTGTCATATGGGTAGTTTTGGATGCAGAGCATGTTAAAGGCGTTTAATTTACCACACAGTCACGGCAAAAGATCCCACTGTTGCTATGTCAGCCCTCCTTGCAGAGGCCCACGACGATGTCAGGATGGGAAGGATCACATGTTGCTGCCCTTAAGGTTTGCTCCCCTCCTCACCCCAGAGCCCCAGCTCTTTGTGCCTCCAACTGATAAGACTAGACTAATACCTGCTAAACCCACTGCCTGCGTGGGAGACAATAAACTCCCTTTATTCTTACCTTTACTTGGTGCAATGGAAAATGGAATCTAGCCACGAGTCCATTGTTATTCTGAAAAGAAAACCCATTGAAGGTAAGGCTGTGTAATAGCAGAGCAATACTGTAGCTGTGTGATCTATAGGTATCTGACATGGAGGGAAAGCTGCAGAATCAAAGAGCAAAATAATACACAGAACCTTGGAAGGAAAATCACTTCTGTCTGATGCATCGTTCGGCCATTCCTCATACTGTAATTACACAGATCTTTGGATTCCCAGCCGATCTGGAATCAGACCGCAGCTTGCAGGAACATGAATAATGGAAGTCCTAAAGAAGTCTCAATTATGTTTTTATATTGGGGGAAATTAATGATTCATATCTTAATATCTTCAGTGCTAAAGAGGCTTTTGGAGATCTCTGACAGATATTATGCTGTATTAGTATTCAGTTATTTCCACCCATTCAGGTGCAGCAGCTCAGCCCTCAACCAATGAGGATTCACTGTAGGAGACAAAGTCAGAGAGGCATGTTATTGTAATCCCACCACATCCATTTATGTTTCATGAGACAGCTTCATAATATACAGTGCAGGCCAATGATGGATGGGGGGATATGAAGAGCATCAATAATAAACGAGCAGACATTGATTGTCAGATACATGTGTGTGTGTGTGTGTGTGTGTGTGTGTGTGTGTGTGTGTGTGTGTGTGTGTGTGTGTGTGTGTGTGTGTGGTCTCTAGCCACCCCAGGCAAACCTGGTTCTTGCGATCAGCTTTGCATGATGATTACATCCTCTACAGTGATTTACGTGCCGCTCACCATCGTGTCCTGCTCTTAACCCAGTGGGAAATGCCAATAGCCAGATGTGTTGAATGTGTTGACATGCAGGTAAGTCCACCAGGTGGGTTCATTATGGAGACAAGCACGGAACAGACAGGCGTTAAGTTATTGCCAGCTGTGGCTTACCTTCAAACATCACAGCGCTTCCTCCTCATGTCAACAGGGCTGCTTTTAGATGTACAGTGCAGCGTAGATGTTGGATAGGGCTTTTTGTTGTTGTTGTTGTTGTTGTTAGCTACTGTCTACTGTAAGTCAGGCCAACAAGCCGAGTCTGGGTGTGTATGGTAATGAAAAGGTGCATATTGAAGGCTAAACAAGTTACAATAAAGTTAGTCTCAATCCAGATTGAACCATTAGGTATGCTTACATGCTCAAAAGAAACAGATTATGCAGGAAATTGGATGACAAGGCACTGCTGTATGCACAGGTTGTATTTTTGAGTGTCTTAATTTGACCAACAGTGAAAATGTATAAACTACTTATAAACTGACTTATTTAGACATCTAGAGGTATTTTTGAGGTTTTTCAGTTGTGTTCGGACTTCGAATTAAAATAAATAAAACACAACTGAGCATACATGAAAACTTTGCTTTCATCTTGCCAAACATTTTCAGTCTGAAGAGAAAACTATAAATCTGGTTTGTCTACTCTCTCAGACCGATTATGGGAACTGGGTCTCTTACAGTACATGACATCACATTACTAGAAACCACTCATGGATTTTTCGTAGGCTCAGAATAATACAAGGTAACATTTATAACGAATTATTCTACAGATTACTCTGAATACCTGTATGTTTTGTGTTTTATTATATTAAGTGTTCAGAATGTTGCTATTTGCTTTGCATTAAAAGTTGAATCACAGAATTGAGAGTGTATTCAAGCACAAGCGGAGATCTCTATTAAGATACTGCAGTTTGGAGTCACTGCAGCTCATAATGCTGAGCTACCGATCTCTGATGATTATGGGAACCATTTAAAACAGCCAGAAACAACGATGAGCACCGCATATTAATAAACCTCCAAAGGAAATTTAAAAAAATGCTCAGAGTGCTGTTTTGTGATCTAAAGAATTTGTACAATCAGACAACTGGATTAAACACGAGTTTGACTTGTTCATGTACTCTGCTTCCAACTGTGATTTTCATTACCCTAAATGCAGCTCTAAATATCTGTTGAGTATTGCTGTGCTGCATCTGATCTATGCTACTGCACAGGGCGTTTAACTCTAAATCCAAACATGAATGTTGTAAACATGTTAAAATCAGCTGCACCATTATGTAAAAACTTCATTTTACATAATATGTGACAGGATCTGTTTGTTCTAACCATCGTTTGATTGACTCAATTTGTAGATGTGAATCAAATCAAACTGAATAAACTGCAGAAGGATCAGACTCTGAGGTAGTCTGGATTTTAAAACATAAACTCTGCTCGCTGTTTACCGAATTCAGCAAGATCGATACAAATTGTCACTGCGGAGTGGCCACACAAATCTGTATGTTTTCAACTTGCTGGGCCACTGTTCTGTGGAAAAAACAGTTTGCTTTAATGTAACCAATGCTGAAGCAAACTGCTTTATACAATCAAGATGGATGAAGTGGAGAAACTTGACGCTTTCTAACTTTTCTGCTTTATGTTCCTCTCATTTTTAAACCCTTTCTTTGGATATAAAGAATGTGTTGAAGTAGCGAATGTTTTTCATGCACTTTGAAACTGCCTCATACATGAAGTGTGAATAATGTGGGTATAATACACATCAAATAAAATACAATTCATATTTGTTTACATTTTTCAGACACACTAGCATTATATCACCACTGGTGTGAGACAGAGGAGTGATGTGATGTGATCTGATGTGGTGTGAGACTGGTGTGACACTATCTTCACAACGTTTTTTTTTTTTTAGAGTAATTATGCCTGGATATCACCATCAATTTGACAGGGATCTTTTGATCCTGAAAATGCTAGAACTACCTCTAATTAAAGAAGATGATCTGCTTAAAAAACAATCACCACTTATGCTGTGTTTTTTAAATGAAGAAAGTGTTCAGCCTCGGGGATTGAGCATGCACGGCGACAGGAACAAGGAGTGAATGTTAAACTCCTGCTCCACCTTTGTGTCTGGTCTATGAATGTTTGATCACACCATTTAAATTCTCTCTGCATCGGGACGGGGCAAAGGTGCCAATTTTCTCTGATATTCCGGCATGGTGAGTGACAGCGAATGGGTGTCTCACTGAGTTAATGAGAGCGATCCAGAAAGTCCATTTTACTGATCGACAATGAAACCACTGACATGTTTTCACATTCGGCTCGAACATTGACAGCTAAAAGCAGTGAGACGCTGGCATTAACGTCAGCACTTGATATGTAACCACAATTTCTTCACGAGCTATGCTTCGTGTGCAACCAATTCACACTCCCAACTCGTCAAATAGCAGTTGGTCAGTGCCCATTGCCGTCTGAAACAGACACACCGTGCTTTCAACTAACTCCAATGTAAACCCACCCCCGTCATGATTAGATGGGCAGAGCAACTCACTTAGTATGAAGAGCAAGAGAGTCCACAAACACAGGACTTTCATCTAGGAGACCCATGTTTGTGTCCTGTATGAAACTAAAAGTAAACATTGACATTTTGTCACTTTGTCGTTAGTCACGCAACTAATTTGTCACGTGACTCACGAGAGTCATTACTCATTTTGGCAGGTCCCATTTTTGTTCTCCAAGACAAAAACAGATGAAAAGCATAAACAGAGATTTGTAGATTAAATGAACTTCTCTATTAATCACTACAATCCTCTAGTATAGATTTTCTTGAGTCAAGGACAACCCAAAAAAACGACAATAGCATTTAATCAAAGAAGAGCCTTGAGGGATGAACCAAGGACACAAGGAGAAGGCTGTGATTTCCAAAGGAGTGTTTTCTTTCAGGCTTTTAAACCACAAATCATCGCGGAAAGTTACAGAGTTTCAAGTTGTTTTCGGGAAATACAAGCCTGTTGTCATATGTAATGTTTACAGGGTTCAACACTGTAGTTCAAAAGTGACAAGCGATGGTTTCAGCATAAATGGTTTGTGTCTTCGTTGGAGTTTGGTGAGGCCTATTTAATCAGAAATAAAAGTAGGTCAATTCAATCACATTTCCATTCTACACTAAAGATTTAGTTGTTTTTTGCTTCTGATAAACCTTTGAATTTACCTTCAGAAGGCTTGAAAGCTTCAGCAGAGTGAAGCAACCGTAGTACGGTAAGTATTTCTCTGTATTGTGTCTCACCACCACCTCAGCTGCAAAATGATTTAAATGTCAAATTAATTAATTAATAAAAAAGACAAGGTGATAAATGAAAACAACCATTTAGTATCAAATATCTCTGCTTGGCTGCTCTATTTGGGCTAAAAAACTATTTTAAAACAGATTCACCAACCTGATGCAGAGACGAAATATCTTCTTAAAACCCACAAAGACTGACATTCACCAACGTTTCTTATTTGGGATTTGATCTTCGGTGACAACAGAATCAGCGCACACTCAAAAGCACACTTGCATACATTTGAGTGCTGACACGTTTGTGCAAAATGTTGCACTTTCTATAATTCTGCACTTAAATAAGATATAAATTACAATAATATTTTCATCAGTTATAATATTTGTAGACTTTATTTCCATCTTTGGTGGTGGAGTACAGTCAACATGTGGTTAATGGAAACCTCTCGGAGTATCTAGCTCATGGTGGTGATGGGGAGGTCCAATAGTAACAGAATCTAAATGATATTCAAAGAGGGGCATGTGTGGGAAAGTTGCATTACATGTCACCATTCATACACTGATGACAGGGGATACCCTGCAAGATGCCACCTGCCCATCAGAAGTAACTAACATTAATACCCACACAGAGCAATTTGGGGATAAGTGTCTTGCCCAAGGACACATTGACATGGACTAGCGGAGCCGGGGATCGAACCACCGATCCTCTGATTGAAGGACGTCCCTGCTCTGCCACTGAGCCACGTGTTTTAGCTTGAGAACTAACACTGCAGGGACTCTCTGACAAATTGAGGCTGATATAATGTCTTCATTAGGTGGTTAAATTAGGTGGTTGAGGGTCAGTGTGTTACTCACAGACACACGGATGTTGATGGACATGCAATCTATGGGTGAAATCAGTTATGAGGCAGTTTTTCAATCCGACGGGCCGCTCTCCCACCCACACAGTCTGTACCTCGAGTCTGACCAAATCAGCTCTATAGACATTTCCTCAGTTCAATGTTCTTTCAATCCTTTTTAATCACTGGATTAAATAGTTTCCATTCAGTTTGATCAGACTTAGTGCGGAGGACAGAAATGATTTATGACTTTGTGACTAAGCAGCTCACAACAATGAGTTTATACTTTTAAGGTGGGCTGAAAGGTTATCTGAAACAAAGGGGCCGTTCCTTGAGAAACTGTCCGATTCTGATGGGGAGTAGAGTGAATATAAGGTGATGCTTATTCCAAGCACAGCCTATATTAAAAATGGCCTATTAAACATGCACTTAGTCAAAATTGATGGCTGCTAATGAAGCCGGTGCATTTCAAATTGGCTGAACAATATACAACATGTGTAGCCTTTTAGAGGAAAGACGAAAGACAGACGGAACATCTGACAGCAGTAGATGTTGATGTCCTCCGGGGAGTTTTAATCTGCTGCTGCTGAATGTTGCTGAACAACTTGAGTCTTAAGAAGCAAAGTCCCCAGATTCCCCAGTATATTGTTTCAGAGTTTGACAGCGACAAACAAACCCAAGGTCACTCAATCACACAGGTGTTTTTCTCAGTTTTTCTGTTACCAGGAGAGTTGACTACAGACAATAGAAGCTTCAGAGCTTATAGATGTCCTTGTGCTAAACTCCACTCGAACGGTCTTATTTTAGACAAGATGACCAGCTGGCACTTAAAAAAGAAGAAAGGGAAAAAACAAGCTTTAGAATTCCAGCTGGATTTAAAATTCCCCCGACTGTCACTTTTCCTTGAGTGTTTTGGGTAACAACAAGATTGAATTCTAACAGGGAGACCGCTTCAATCAATATTTGGAGCACTTTTAAGATGTCGTCTCATGGTAATGACATGGCACTAACTATTGTAAAAGTAAAACTCATCTCTCCACTGTATGTGCAGATATTTGTTGCTATTAGTTTTGCTCTTGTCTTTATCTATAAGGAAATCTTTTAATTACACTGGTTTGAATACATCTGCACTAATCTGCTTCACAGTCATGGTGTGTGGCTAACAGAGAGAGGAATTACTCTCATATATGACCTGTAATCATCTTTCAGTTATCAAAGCACTCTGTGTGAACAGAAATGTAGAAAGTATGTGGACATTTGAGCAAGGTAAGTCCCAAACATTACATCAATAGGTGATTAGGATCCTAAAAATAATAACTAATAATAACTAATTTGAACCAGGAAATACATCTTGAAAGAAACATAATGCCTATTTTATTACATTTTGGCAACTAAGGCATGATTCATGTTTGAATGAAGCTTAGCAGGAGTTCAGTCAGGGAGACTCTTAGTCATTCACAAATCTGTCTCGCACGCTCCGGTTTCTTTTCTGTCTGCTGAATATCGGCTCTAGTTAAATCAACCAGATGTTCCTGAAGCCAATCATATCATTGCCGTAAAACTTTAGATAAAAGACTGTTGTCTTCTCTGCTGTCAGTTGTCATTGAAGTGCGAACGGACGCAACCCTCCTCCACCTCGTTCACCAACAGTTTTCATCACGTCAGGAGCCAAAGTTCCTTCCACTGAGCTCATCAGAAGTCCTGCTCCACGTCCCATCATCCAGATGTTCAGTTAACTCTCCTTACCTCTTCATCACCAAATGGGTATTGAACAAACTCAAAGTTGCTTATAGTTAGGCCATGTGTTCTGTGCTTTTTTAACTCTCAACAAATACCTCCGACAACAACTGTGCAGAGCTCATCCTCCTGCTGCTGCTGCTATGGTGTATGGATTGACTCGTGGACTTCCCAAACTTATACCTGGCCGATACTATTTATTTTGCTGACAGGTGGCTGTTTGGTGTTTTTCAACAAAGCAAGGCAGTAATGTGTTGTGTTTCACAGGGTTTATATATTCAGCGTGAGAGCCACGGGGATCACATATGCTGTCCCCTGACACCCGACCTGCTCTGTTTCCATAGAAACAAGTGCATGAATATGTTTCCTCCAGCCTGGCCGGAGGAAACAGCATCTTTTATTCTTCCGTGGTGCAAAATGGCAAGAACAATTTTGTTTTTTGGGTAGGTTTTGTTTGAAGCAGGAAGGCTATTCAGAAGTGAATCATCGTCATGATTGTCACCAGCATCACGATGGGTTTCTCACTTGGTCTCTGACACTGAAACTGTAAAATTTGGGGGTGTTTTGTTTGAAGTTTTGAAGTTTAGTAGTGCACCTATACTGCGCATACTGTAATATGTTGGTGATTTATCTTCTCCATCTTCTGATTTTAACTTGTTTATGTTTTTTACTATTTTAACTTCAAAGATTCTTAAAATTTAAGAGGTTTACAATTTTATATATTTCTCTATAACACACATATTCAACACTATATCAGCAAAAGACGGGTGCTCCCAGAACAGCAGAACAGAGCCATACTGCCAGATGTACTGAACATGGAAATAAAGTGATCCTGACTGAACTCTGATTGGTGCACAGAAATTTGGAATTCACGCTGGTCTCCATGCTCCTTTTAACACCTCTGCAGTTATCAAATCATTAATTAAGCTGATGTCGAATCTGCCCAGAGAGCCTGGTGTGGGAGAGAGATACGACTGCAGGCACCACCGGCCATCTGCTTCCAACACGCTGATGTCGCAGGGTATCAGTCCTAATACACACCCAAGTAGTTGTTTCAGCAGCACTTGAACAGGGCTTCTTCAGGTCCTTATACTGGCAGGCTGCATCAGAAATCATCCCACTATAAAAGACCTTCTAGCGACACCTCCATGAAATGTAACTACACACACAAAAACAGAAGCACAGATGACATGCACTTGCACAGATGTACCATAGCATAATGAGCCCTCATGGAAGCTGATTGCATACATTTAATCCACAATAAAGGTAAAAGCTTCTCATAGTTTATGATGCTGTTTGTACTGATTAAGCCTGAACTAAAGGTCGTAACTCGGGTTGAATGCATTGGTTTAAGCACATTACAGTGCCCACATCCCGCTTTCCCATTGAGAGCTAGTCAGCTTCACTTATTGGCTGCTTGAAGCTGCACTTTTATAATACGATCTAATATGTGTGGAACAACTCAAGGGGGTCATGTGTGAAGATTGGAGCAGTACCTATATTTTGCCAATCAAACGGATCACTGATGAATTGATCACATGGATATATGTTTTGTATATTAGGTGGCCCTGAGAGCTCAGTGCACAGCTGCCTCCAAGAAAAAAATATCCAAATAAACCAAACACAAGTAAATTAAGAAAGAAAACATAGATAACATAATAAAGTATGGTAAATGTAGAAAACAACAACAATGAGAATACAGAAACCTTAAAAGGTCAATTTGGGAACCGCTGCTAAAGGTACAATCCAGAACTGACTAAATGTTTGTATATTGTTGAAGTAAAATGGGAGTTACAAATGTAACGATGGTTCAATGAATTCTGGA
This sequence comes from Melanostigma gelatinosum, assembly GCF_949748355.1. NCBI lineage: Eukaryota > Metazoa > Chordata > Actinopteri > Perciformes > Zoarcidae > Melanostigma > Melanostigma gelatinosum. Next base: position 15,906,278 of record NC_136637.1, on the reverse strand, counting down.
TGACCCTCGAGTCGTCACGCATTCTGTTCCTTCAGAATCTTCTTGCCCAGATTCTGAGTGACAGACAACTCTGGCGGTCAACCAGAATTCATGGACCCATAGTTACATTCAGAACTCTTGTTCTATTTAATTCTTCCTAAAACAAATGCACTGGATGACTGATACCACCAGTGTGATGGGAGAACAATTTCGGGTTTAACCAGCACTTCTGGAGCTCTTCAATACAGGGCTTAGAAGGAGGGACTGAGAAGGCATAAGGCTGTGGCGTCTGCCTGAAAGAAGCACTCAAAGGAGCCGCTCCTACAGGAGCTTCATCCAGCCCCAGCCATGCTAAAGCCATCCTAATAGCTGGCTTCCTTGTGGCATGGCCAGCCTCTGATCCATATAAAGACCCACCATCAGACCCCTGAGAAAAAGCATCAGATGCCCTGTATCTCAATTATCGCTCTGCCCATCATCACACAAACTGCAGGAGGCTGCAGTTGACAGTACATCATCCTCTAAACAAGGCGTGTCCCTTGTGGCGGAGTCACTAAGAGGAGCTGGCCTCCCTATTATAAGGCTGGAGATTGAGGAGGAGCTCTTTAATCTGAGCAAACTCTGATGAAAGATTACCAACATTGAGAGCCAAAGCTTCAACCTTTCTTACTTTTTTTGGTGGACCATGTGAGACCGCCTTGAGCCTCTTTGATGTTGTTGGGTCTGCAGACACACGAGCAGGCAGCAGCCCAAAATCCTCACCTATCTCTGCAAGTCTTGCCATTTTTACTGACAGTGGCATGAAACTACAGTTCATACAAGGGTCGTCAGATACGCCCGGCCTGAGGTTACATGAGTTATAGACATGCAAGTTCAACATGTCCTGAAGTGGGTCAGTCCCAAAAAATAAACACTGACTAGATGAGTGAAACAAATACATTACACAGCCAATACTAAGCAGTTACTTTTAAGAAACTACGTTCGGAACACAAATTCACAAATGTCTACACATGTCTTTACACATCCGGCCCCAGATACAGGATAACTGTAACATCTTGTTTACTTTGCTTTCTAAATGTTTTTTGACATTTCAAGGTCCACTTCCTTTCATGAACACTTGCACATGAACTCCCTGTCCTCTCTACCAGCAGTGTTGACAATCTTGACATGCGATTAGAGGGGTGAAGGAAGCCATGGATTTTTCCTATTTTGTGATTTGTTATTTATTTTTCCTGTGAGCCCGAGCAAGACCAACTCTGGCTTGAATATGGTGTTCCTGAGTTATTGTACAGTTAATTGAAAATCTGATCTTTATGTAACTTGACTGCTTAAATTGTTTGTCTTTTCTCACCCGCCTAAAGTTAGTTTGCATCAGGTATTTAAAGCTGCCTTTAGATTCATGCACCTGTTTTGCCTGTAGGACAGTGCAGTCTGTGTGTTTGTGAACATATGTTACCATTGCTACCGTAAAGAGGTTAAACCTGTTTTATTTGGGTAACAACATTTGTCTGAAAGTCACAGCCTCGCATGTTGCTATAGCATTACTTTCATACTTATTATTTTGTTCTTTTCAAATCTGAATTGCAGCTTTAAATTGTCTCCTTCAGCAGGCTTAAACAGCAACATATTATGGCTCGGGTAAAGTCACCATAGCTGAGTGAGAGCGAGTATCAGGCAAAGTTTTACCAGCTGAATATGACAGAACTGTTTGGCACATCATTGAGATGCAGTACAGGTTTAGATCAGAGCTGGCATTATTGGCCACATTTCATGGTCTGAATCTTTTAAATTCCATTTCCTAGTCAGCTAATGGAGCACTGCAGGTGGCTGCTAAGACACTGATCTGCTCTCAGTTCAGTGAGTGTGTGAGCGTCTACGTGTTTGGTATGTGTGTGTGTTTGGTGATGATAGCTGATCCTCACAATATCAGATCCCTTTGAACAATGAAAAAGGGGCAAAGTCAGAATAAAGTGACTCCTCACAAGCCTGTCAAACTGCATATTTATTTGAATATATTTGAGGCTTTTATCTGAGTCTGGGACATGCTAAAATGATTCATAGCATCTTCTATTTTGGGATTAACTTCCAGGATTCTAGACTGCCTTGTCGAGCACTTTCATTGTGACACTAGACTCCAGGAATCATAGACACCGCTCACAGGATTTGCAGGACACGTGGCACACAGATGTGTATGAGAGATTGGAGCCATTCAATTTCTCATCAGTACTTGCGGACTAACTGCTCCTAATGGATCCCCTCTCAAAGGTTCCTCTGTGGGACACTGACAAGGTCAAAGGCTTATAGTTGCATCATCTTGAAAAGTCAGAGGTGGATCCAAATTTCCTAGTTCGCAGTGACATCAGCTGGATGAAAAGAGGAACTGTCAGTTGCTTTTCTAAATTGCTTCCTTAGTTTCATCTAAACATATTGGTCAAGTCAAGCCGAGCATGTGTTACTCCTGCATCCCTCCAGTGCACTTAAAGTGTTATTGTGTATAATGTTTGTAGAAAGTCAGATGATCACACTGCATCAAAAAGACATAGCCCAGCAGTTACAGACAGACACATGCATCAGCGACATCTGAGCTGCTTCACACTGGTCTGTAGCTGTAGAGATGCAGCCTTGCAGGTCGTAGACTGCTAATGTTGCTAAATATGCATTAAAGTGATATTACTGCAATCCACTGGTGGATCAGACTGAACCCTTGCTTGTGTCAAAGTATGAACAACTTGATATCCTGATTGCAGGTTTCCGGTGGCTTTCATGTACATGCTTGTGAAACCTAACCGTACATCATTAGGCTAACATTTGTTTCAGTCCTAAGTTTTCTCTTTTACCCCTCCAAGCATGAGACCTCTAGAGAACATGTACTGCATGCTTTTTCAGTAAATGTTGTTCAGCCTACTAGGGGTTTTGAGTTATAATGTTGGAATGAAAGAAAATCTAAATTTTTTATTTTTACAAATACTATTTTGATGCTATTATTACAAAGAATCCCACGACAACATAACTAGCCTATTAAATAGGCCGTATTTGCTGGGTTGCCAATCACCCTAATAATGAACAGCGTCAGTTACTCCCATCTTAAATTCATTAGGGAAAGTTGGAAAGACTATTCAGGTATTTAGGGAATAACCTACAACATAATATTAAAACATAAAAATGTTTTTTTAAGTGTTGCTCTGAAAGACATAAAGCTGAGCAGTTTGTGTGTGAGTGTATGAACACAATGATTGGTTGCGATGCAATGGGCACCAGCTAAAATCATGCGCAAGGCAACACTACATCCCTACCTCACAGTAATCACTCAAAAGGTTATTCCAAAGGATACATGTTTCCCCTGCTGATGTGTTATGTGAGTTACATCGCTGAAGACAACAATGTTCACTTGTGTTACAAATGATTTTAGTTTCCGCACACAGTGCAACTCTACGGCTACAGTGCCCCCTGCTGCCCGACTGCTGCCATTACATGCCACACATAACAGTTATATAGAACTGTTCATTCATTTTACATTTTTCTTTATTTTTTTCAGTATTCTTACAGGCTTCAGTGTCATTTGGGAAAATATCAAAGCAGATAGACAATTTTAAAAATGCACATTTTATTATTTATGAATTGTGATGTCTATTCTGAGATGTAATTATCTGCACAAGTAACCGTTCACATTAAGATGAGTTTATGAAGAGCGTTTAATGAATTGGGTCCTGAAATAAAATGTCAGCTCATCTCGGCTGTCTTCTATCCTTTTTTCTCAACTGTTCCGCCAAAGATTCCCTTCTTCTTTGCTGTTGACGAGAAACAAACATGTCACTCTTTGCACAGCATACTCATTATCTCGCATTTCTCCAAGCCTGAATTCATGTCCCTGCCCAATTAGTGTTCTTACCTTTCTCAGTAACAGTATACATCGCCTCCATGCCACCTTTAATGTGGTCAATGACGTGACAGTGGAGCAGCCAGGAACCAGGATACTCAGGACGCATCTTTACAGTCTGAACAGGGAGAGGATGGAAACGTCAAGTGAGTCACAAGTTTCATTTTTATTCATGTTTGACAACACTGAACCGACAG